>NW_026057589.1:13477183-13702549 GCF_023721935.1 Panthera uncia | reverse complement strand
TGTGTGTGTGTATATATATATATATATATATATATATATATATATATTTCCCCCCCCAAGGGAAAACAGAGTACTCATCAAATAACATAATTAAAAATACATCCTAGAGCCTGGTAAAATCAGAGACAGCAAAGTGACCCAAGAGGACAAGGAAGTCTGGAAGTCAAGCACTCTATCTGTTCTACAGTCAGCAAGGTTAAACTGCCACAAGAGACTTCCAAGAATTATATTCTGAAAGATCATGGTTTTAAAAATATGAAGCAAAGGGAGTCCCTGATTCACAGGAGGTTCCTTGAAGAACCAGGACTTCATCCAACCCTGAGACCTTCCCAATTTCTTAAATTGCTACCTTCTATAGCTATTTGTGCACTTAACATTACCCAGTGTCTCTCTGACCAGACTACAAGCTCCATGAGGCCAAGAACTAGGTTTTATCCATTTCTCCACATCTACTAGGGCCTAAACTGACAGTCTGAATACATCAAACACTCAGTAAATATTAGTTGGGTCTAAGTGAATCTGGCATAAAAGGCCTGGTGAAATAGAAGAAGTATACAGTTTTTGGAAGGGAGCCTGTTCAAAAGAAATGCCCATTTAAAATGTTAAAAGATGAACAGCCAACCTTTGCAAGAAAGAGATAAAATGTTCCTCTAAGTAAAATTGAGGAAGAAAAGCACCAGAGCTTCCCCTTGCAAGCTTCTAAAAAGATAAAAGCATGTCTGGTTTGAGTGATAATATATTACAGGCTTAGGCAAGAACAGGTGAAAAAAATCTGATAAAAGCAATCAACCAAGACGCTGCCTGTAACTCAATGAAGAGGGAGCCATGCTTGGCCAGGCTGCTTCAAAACAGTATCAAGATGGCTTTAAAGTAAGGAAGGCTCAAACAGGAGAGAGAAGATAAATGCTTCATCTTCAACTTGTTCTTTATCGCAGATGCTCTCTCACTCCTAGTAAGTATTTATGGAGTGCCAACAACCGGTGAGACTTCGAGGTGAAGGGAAACACCCCAGCCATTGCTGCTCAGGAGTTGGCCTTGACCTATGTTCTCACTAGCTGTTAAACATAACATGCCTAACTTGGAGCAGTGCCACGACAGCAAGTGTCTCTCCGGAACCGTTTGTTATAACCTCTCAAAGAGCAGTGAGTCAGTTTCAGCTCCTCTCTGAGAAGTCTCAGACTCCTGAATGAAAAATCTTCAAGATTCAAAAAGGGATAACCATTTTGTAGAAATCGGCAAGGTGATCCTAAATTCAGATGGAAATACAAACAACCTGGTACGGCCAAACAATTTTGAAAAAGAATAACAAAGTTGGAAAACATATACTACCAGATTTTAAAACTTACTATAAAACTGTAAGTAACCAAGAGTAACCAAAACACTGATAGACACGTAAGTCAATGGAAGAGAACTGAGTCCAGAAATAATCCTTTACACTTAATGGCCAGTTGATTTTTCCAAGGGAATTCAGTGGGGAAAGGATGGTCTTTTCAACAACTGGTATCTAGATTACTGCTGCAATGATGTTAAAAAAAAGAGAGAGAGAGAGAAAAAAGAACTTACACCCTTATCTCACACCATATCTCAAAATTAACTCAAAATGGAATATTGACATATGTAAGGGCTGAAACTATAAAACTTTTAGATAAAAACATAGGAGAAAATCTTTGTGACCTTGGGTTAGGCAAAGATTTTTTTATATATGCCACCAAAAGCATAATCAATAAGAGAAAAACATCGGTAAAACTGAACTTCATCAAAATTTAAAATGTTTGCTCTTCAAAAGACAACCACTTAAGAAAATGAAAAGACAAGCCACACATTGGGAGAAATTATTTGCAAATCACATATCTGATAAAAGATTTGTATCCAGAATACATAAGGAATTCTTATAACTCAATAGTAAGATGACAACAACCCAATACAAGACCAACTGAGCAAAGATTTGAAGACATTTCACCAAAGAAAATATATAAATTGCTAATGAACACATGAAAGTAAGCTCAACATCATTACTTATTAGGGAAACACAAATTAAAACCACAAATAGATACCACTACATACCTACTAGAATTCCTAAGACTGACAATACCAGGTGTTGAGAGGATGTGACAAAATAGGAACCCTCACTCAACTGCTTAAATGTACAGCCACTTTGAAAATGTTTGCCAGTTTCTTAAAAGGTTAAACAAAGACCTCCCAGGTGGAAATACACGACCACACAAAAACCTGCATGTGAATGTTCACAGCAGCATCATTCGTAACTACCTCAACTAAAAACAATCCAAATGTCTTATCACCTGGTGAATGGATAGCCAAAATGTAGTAAATTCATATACCGGAATACTATTTAGCAATAAAAAGGAACAACACATTCAACATGGATGAACCCAGTCAAGGAAGCCAAACGCAAAAGACTATATAGTCTTTCATTTATAAGAAATCTCTAGGAAACACCAATCCAGAGACAGAAGCGTAAGTGGTTGGGACTGAAGGTGGAAGCAGGGACTGACCACAAACATATAATTGGATTTTAGTTGCAAAACTGGATTTTAGTGATACTACTGTGTATCACTAAAGTAGTACTGTGTACTACTGTGTGTTTACTAAAAATCACTGAACTGTACATTTACAATAGATGAAGTTTATAGTATGTAAACTATATTTAAAAAACCACCAGCAACCAACCACCTGTATTACTTAAGAGCCCTAACTGCAGGTTCCTATACTGTGAAAATCTTTTTGGGATATTTTGTAGAAGAAATGTAACTTTCGGGCAGAGAACTAAGAAATGGATTTCTCGGGGCACCTGGGTGGCTCAGTCGGTTGAGTGGCCGACTACGGCTCAGGTCATGATCTCGCGGTCTGTGAGTTCGAGCCCCGCGTCGGGCTCTGTGCTGATAGCTCAGAGCCTGGAGCCTGCCTCTGATTCTGTGCCTCCTTCTCTCTCTGCCCCTTCCCTGCTTGGTCTCTGTCTCTCTGTCTCTCTCTCTCTCTCTCTCTCTCAAAAATAATAAACATTAAAAAAAAAAATTAAAAAAAAAAAAAAAAGAAATGGATTTCTCTGCAAGAGTGGTTCTCCAACTTTAGCACATGTAAGAATCACTTGGAAAACCTGTTGAAACACAGATAACCCCAAATATCCCTCCACCCCAGATAGGTCTGGGGTGGGGTTCATTACTTTGCACTTCTTTTTTTTAAATCTGCATTCCTACAGAGCGCCAGGAACACACAGGAAAAACACAGATTGCAAAGTCCCACCAGAGATTACCTCAAATCTTTACGGAAGAAGGACAAGCAATCTATACCTCTTACAGGATAGAATCTTATAATTGATCAATCTCATGGTTTAGCACTCTATGAGCTACAGCACTCTCATGGACCATTAATACATAGTTTCAAGAGTAAAATCTGTGTTCCTGTGTTGAAAGTGACAGAGAAAATGTCCTATATTTTAAATGGTTCAAAGTCAGAAGGGTTCCGCTTTAGGCCTTTCTAAATGAAGTCATTTGTGAAGAAGTTAATTAAATTTATTCAAAGTTTCTAAACGTGCTTCCACATTTAAAAAAATGTTTTCTCCTTTAAACATGTTTAGGTTACCTTTCAAGTTGAATCTATCTTTTTTTTTTTTTTAAAGTTTATTTATTTTTGAGACAGAGAGAGACAGAGCATGAACGGGGGAGGGTCAGAGAGAGGGAGACACAGAATCCGAAACAGGCTCCAGGCTCCGAGCTGTCAGCACAGAGCCCGACGGGGGCTCGAACTCACAAACCGTGAGATCATGACCTGAGCCAAAGTCGGGCGCTCAACCGACTGAGCCACCCGGGCGCCCCAATGTGGTTCTACTCTTAAGAGTTTGCTACAACAGAAGGAACAAGAGATCTTGAAGATGTGGATTTCAACAGTGTCATCCATTCTGCTCTTCCCTCTAAATACCAGCACCTCATGTTAATTTTGTAATAGGAAAGAAAATATAAACCTAATCATATTTAAAATGCCACCCATGACAAAGGCTGCAAAAGATGATGCTGAGGTCACACAGATTGAAATCCTAGGTCTGCCATTTCCCATCTGTAAGATGGGAAGCCTGGTCCAGAACAAGCACTCAAGAAATGTCAAATTCATGTTTCCCTTCTCTCTTCCCTCCCAAGTCAATGTTGTATAAAGTGTTGTATAGCCCTAGGATTTTCTCGAATGTACTCTAAGCAAATACAATAAACAAAGTCACATATAGCTCATCTAACAGTGCTCAAGGGAATTAAACAGATGTATGTACACATACACGTATACCATCCAGATACACTGGACAAATCCTACTCATCCAAGTACCATGCAGGTATTACTGTCCCTTTTAAGCATTTGAAATGTCAACTATCTGAGAAAGAAAATGAATGAAGTTGCTTCTATGTTTCTGGACAGGTTGTCCAAAGCTCTTTGGATGAGAAAGCAGATAACTCAGCTGCCAGAGAACAGGCCGTGCTCATTTAGAGATGGATCCTTAAAAGGAGAACTGCAGAGATGAGCTCTAAGCCCAAAGCAGCTATGTGAGTCTTAATGATCTCAACTCACAACTGAGAGCTGGCTACTGAACACTTCAGCGTTGGGAAGTAACAAGTCCTTGAGTCTACTGCTTGAGAGAGAGGAAGCTTTCATTCAAACAGGGCAAACGGTCTTCACATTCAGAAGGATGCCGGCAGGTAGACCTTAGTTCTGCTAGGATTTAGGAAACTGATGATACTCAATGGAATCCTTCCTGATTCTTACATAAGGTGGTAAACAGAATCTCCTACTTTAACTGGCATTAAACTGCTAATGGCAGCCTCCTGCTAATTATAGCTCAGTCTTCACCTGTCTCTGTTACACTGAACTTTCCCTCACTCTTTTAGCCACTGAAATCACAGAACGAAAAAAATGAGACTATATCTGCTTTTCAGGTCTCAACTTCGTATGACTTGTTCAAGATCTTATGTCTGCTACATGAAGTGTGAAATCTGCATTTCATCATTTTGAGCCTATTTGTTCATTCTCCTCTCAGGTACAAGGGCTGAACTTGGTGGCAGTGGTAAAGGACTTAGAGATCTTCTGGGGCAAGCAAGTAAATAAAAGAACACTGTTGCAAAGTTCTCACCCAGTATATGAAGTGATAAAACACAAACTGAAGGTACACTGTGATAAGTTAAAGATGTCTATGGTAAAACCTAGAGCAACCACTAATAAAATAAACCAAAGAGGTAAAAAGCTAGTAAGCTCATATTGGAGATAAAAAGTAATAATACAAAATTCTATCAATCCAGGGGTGCCTGGGTGGCTCAGTTAGTTAAGGGTCTGACTCTTGATTTCGACTTGGGTCATGATCTCATGGTTTATGAGTTTGAGGCTTGGGTGGGGCTCTGTGCTGAGAGCGTGGAGACTGCTTGGGATTGTCTGTCTCCCTCTCTCTCTGCCCTTCCTCAGCTTGCTTGCTCTCTCTCAAAAATAAATAAATATATTTTTTAATGTTTTTTAATTTTTAATGTTTATTTTTGAGAGAGAGAGAGCACAAGTGGAGGTGGGGCAGAGAGAGAAAAGGAAACTCAGAATGTGAAGCAGGCTCCAGGCCCTGAGCTGTCAGCACAGAGCCTGACATAGGGCTCGAACTCATGAACCGTTGAGAGATCATGACCTGAGCCAAAGTGGGACACAACTGACTGAGCACCCAGGCGCCCCAAAAAATTTTTAAAAATTCTCTTACTCCAAATGAAGTCAGGAAAAGAGGAAAAAATAAAACAAACAAACAAAAAATAAATAAAACAACAAGAGCAAAAGATAAAAAATAAGATGATCAACTTAAACCCAATAATTATATTGATACCTGCATTAAATCCAAACATTCCAGTTAAGAGGCAAAGATAATCTGTATTAAAAAAAAGCAACACAAAATTATATGCTTTCACTAAGAAATCTACTTTAAATAGGATTAAATACAAAGATATAGATAGGTTAAAAGTAAAAAGATTGAAATAACCATGCAAACACTAAGCAAAAGAAAGCTGGATTGGCTACAAGTATTTCTAAAGATTTTAACATTTTCCTCTGTGACTGATAAAACAAGTAGACAGAACATCAGAATAATTCCAGAAGACTTGAAAAACACTATCAACCAAATTGATCTGGCACTGATAGAAAATCCACCTAAAAGCAGAAAAGACTTTTCTTTTCATATTCTTGTGGAACATTCACCAAGCAAGAACACATTCTGAGTCACAAAACAAATCTCAAAAAATTTAAGAGGATTCATTTGCACTGATTTGGATGGAGCTAGAGAGTATAACGCTTAATGAAATAAGTCCGAGAAAGACAAATACCATACGATTTCACTCATATGTGGAAGTGAAGAAACAAAGAGCAAAGGAAAAAAAAAGAGAGAGAGAGAAAGAGACAAAGGGAGAGATTCTTAACTAAAGAGAACAGAATAACAGTCACCAGAGGGGAGGTGGGGGGATGGGTGAAATAGGTGAATGGGACTAAGAGTGCACTTGTCACGATGAGCACTGAGTAACATACAGAATTGTTGAATCACTATATTGTACACCTGAACCAGTATGTTAACAATACTAGAATTAAAATAAAAACTTAATGGAAAACTTTTAAGAGGATTCAAGTCATACAAAGTATGTTTTCTAATCACAACAGAATTAAACCAAAATTAACAACAGAAAGATATCTGGAAAACCCTCAAATATCCGGCAATTAAATAAGATGCTTCTAATAACCTGTGAGTTATAGAAAGAAAATCAGAGAAAATTAGAAAATACATAGAAATGGACAAAAAGAAAAGCAATATATGAAAATTTATGGGATACATAATACAAAAAATAAATAAAACACTGTTTACAGGGAAATTTACAGTTTTACATGCTTATAGGAGAAAAGAAGAAAAGTCTAAAATTAATGATCTAAACTTTAATCTTTAGGAGCTAAAGAAAGAAGAGCCAATTAAACTGAAAGAAGGATGAAATAAAAAGCAGAAATCAACAAAACAGAAGACAGAAAACAATATAGTAATTGAATCAATGAAACCAAAATCTGGCTCACTGAAACAATTAATAAAATTGATAAACCTCTAGCCAGACTAATCAGAAAAAAGGCACAAATTACCAATGTCAGGAATGAAAGATGAGTCATCCCTAAACATCCTTATAGTCAGAAAAAGGAAAAGGAAACACAGCAAACAGCTTTTGGCCAATAATAATATGCATAATAACAACAATAATGCTGTTGCTAAATTCAACAAATTAGACGAAATGGACAAATTACATGAAAAAGACAAATTACTGAAGCTTACTTGGTAAGTAAGAAATACATAACCTGAATAGCTCTATACCTATAAAGAAAACTCCAGGCTCAAAAGGCTTTATTGGTGAATTCTATCAAACATTTAAGAAAAAAAGAAAAATACTCTACAACATGTTCCAGAAAATAGAAAAGAAGCACTACCCAACTTGTTGCAAGAGGCCAACATTACTGATACCAAAACAAGACAAAAATACCGCATGGAGGGGCACCTGGGTGACTCAGCCAGTTGAGTGTCATCTGAGTCTTGATTTTGGTTCAGGTCACCATCTCCAGGTAGGTCGTGAGATTGAGCCCTGTGCTGGTCGGGCTCCACAATGAACGTGGAACCTGCTTGGAATTCTCTCCCTCCCTCTCCCCCTGCCCCTCCCTCACTTGTGTGTGCATGCTCTCTCTCTCAAAAAAAAATTAATATATATATAAATATATAAAATATATTCATAATAGATATAAAATAATATATATTATTTATTGCATGGGAAAAAATTTATAAATACTACTGATAAACATAAAAGCAGAAATCCTCAACAAAATTTCAATAAACTGAAATAAACATGAACAAACTGAAATATACTGTTTGTCATATTAATAGAATAAAGGAGAAAAATCCTATGTTCATTAATAGACAATAAGCATTTGACAAAATTCAACAATCATCGATAATAACGACTCTCAGCAAACTAGAAATAGAAGGAAACTTTATGAAACATGTACAGATACCATCATACTTAATAACAGAACACTGAACACTTCGGCCTAAGACTGGGAGCAACCCAAAGACATCTGTGTCACTACTTGTAATCAACACACTGTATTGGAGATCCTAGCCAGGGCAGTGAAGTAAAGCATAGGGATGTGAAAAGAAGTAAAGTCTTGATTCACAGATAATGTAATGATGTGTGTAGAAAGTTCTATGGACTACACAAATGTTGCTAATTAATAATTAATTTAGCAAGGTCATAGGATATAAGTACAATATATAAAAATCAATCGTATTTATATAGACTAGCAACAAACTGGTATAGGAAAATAAAAAAAATTTTTCAAAAGAATAGCATCAACAGATAGGATACCAAAAGCACGGGCAACAAAAGTAAAAACAGATAAATTGGACCACATCAAAATTAAAAACTGTGCATCAAAGGATACAACAGAGTGAAAAAGCAATATACTGAATGGGAATAAATATTTGCAAGTCATATATCTTACAAGGGGTTAATAACCAGAATATATAAAGAATTTCTACGATTCAACAAAAACAAAATACAATCTAAAAATAGACCAAGGACTTAAATAGACATTTCTCCAAAGCAGATGTACAAATAGCCAACAAGAGATGAAGAGATGCTCAACATCACTAATCATTAGGGAAATACAAATCAAAACCATAATGAGAGATCACTTCACACCTGTTGGGATGTCTGTTATCCAAAAGACAAGAGGAAACAAATGCTGGCAAGGATGTGGAGAAAAGGGAGCCCTTGCACACTGCTGGCAGGAATGTAAACTGGTGCAGTCACTATGGACAACAGGATGGCAGTTCTTCAAAAAATTAAAAATAGAATTACCATAAGATCCAGCAATACCACTTCTGAGTACACATACAAAACAACTGAAAGGAAGGTCTGGAAGAGATGTTTGTACACTCATGTTCACAGCAGCATTATTCACAAGAGCCAAAAGATGAAGCAACCCAAGTGCTTAGCAATGGATGAATGGCTAAACAAACTGTGGTATATACATGCGATGTATATACATGTGTTGGGATATTAATCAGCCTTAAAAAGGAAAAATAATCTGGCACTCGCTACAAAATAGATGAACCTTGAGGAGATCATGCTAAGTGAAGTCAGCCAGTTGCAAAAAGACAAATACCATGATTTTACTTATATGAGGTAGCAAGAGTGGTCAAACTCATAGAAACAGAAAGTAGAATACTGGTTGCCAAGGACTAGGTGAAGGAGAAGTAGGAAGTCGTTTAACAAGTACAGAGTTTTAGTTTTGCAAGACGAAAAGGTTCTGGAGATTGGGCACACAACCACTACCACTGAACTGTACATTTGAAAGTGGTTAAGGGACTCCTGGGTGGCTCAGTCGGTTGAGCTTCCAACTTCAGCTCAGGTCATGATCTCACCGTCTGTGAGTTCGAGCCCCGCGTCAGGCTCTGTGCCGACAGCTCAGAGCCTGGAGCCTGTTTCAGAGTCTGTGTCTCCCTCTCTCTCTGACCCTCTTCTCTGTCTCAAAAATAAATAAGCATTTGAAATAAATAAATAAATAAATAAATAAATAAATAAAAGTGGTTAAGACAGTAAATTTTATGTTATGTGTAGTTTATCACAAATAATTTAAAAAATTTTTTGAAAAACAAACATGAAAGGACACCTGGATGGCTTATTTGGTTGAGCATCCAACTCTTGATTTCTGCTCATTATCCCAGGGTCGTGGGATACAGCCCTACGTCGGGCTCTGTGCTGAGTGTGGAGCCTGCTTAGGATTCTCTCTCTCCCTCTCCTTCTGCCCCTCCCCTGCTGGTGCTCCTCGCAAAAAAAAATTAAATTAAATTAAAATTAAAAATTAAAAATTAAAAATTAAAAAAAAAAAACATGAACTACTTAAAGATAAATGTTTGGGGGCTCCTGGGTGGCTCAGTCAGTTGAGCGTCCGACTTCAGCTCAGGTCATGATCTCATAGTTCATGGGTTTGAGCCCCGAGTCAGGCTCTATGCTGACAGCTCAGAGCCTGGAGCCTGCTTTGTATTGTGTCTCCCTCTCTCTCTCTCTCTCTCTCTGCCCTTCCCCTGATCATGCTCTGTCTCTGCCTCTCAAAAATAAACAAACATTAAAAAAAATTTTTTTTAAAGAGAAATGTTTAAAAATGTATGCAACACTTTTATTCTAACACTACAAAACAGTGCTGAGATTATAAAGATCACTTAAATAAACGCAGAGAAATACTGCTTTTATGGATTGGAATTTGCAATATTAAAATGTTAATTCTCCTCAAACTTATTCATAAGTTTCATTCAATCCAAATCAAAATTCCTGCAGGCTTTTTTTTTCCTAGAAATTTATAAGCCCATTCCAAAATGTGTATGGGGAAAAAAAAAAAAAGAAAACGTGTATGGAAATGTAAAGGTTAGAGAATACCCTAAACCATTAAAAAGTATAAGGAAGAGGATTTACAACACTTGATTTCAAGACTTACTTTTAATACCACAGAAATCAAGAGTAAGGTACTGGCATTAGGACAGTCATAAAGAGCAGAACGAGAATACAGTCCAGATGTAGACCCACACATACATGGTCAACAGAATTTCTATACAGGTCCCACGGTAATTTGGTAAGGGAAAGGATCATCTTTTCAACATTTGTTGCTGAAACACTAAGGGGAAAAATGAACACTGAAATGAAGTGTAAGACTTGTACACTGAAAATTATATAACATGGCTGAAAGAAATTAAGGAAGATCTAAATGAATGGAAAGACATCCCATATTCATTCACTGAAGGACCTAATATTGTTCAGATGGCAATACTCTTCAAATTAATCTAGAGATTCAGTGCAATCCCTATCAAAATCCCAACTGCCTTTTTCACAGAAATGGGTAAGATGATCCTAAATTCAAATGAAATTGCAAGCAACTTCAAATAGCCAAAACAATCTTTAAAAAGAACAAAGTTAAAGGGCTCTTATTTCCTGATTTCAAAATTTACTACAAAACTACAATAATCCAGACAGTAATATTGGTATAAGGATAAACATATAGACCAATGGAACAGAATAGAGTACAGAAATAAACCAACACATCTATAGGTCAACTGACTTAATTTAAGAGGGGTGCCAAGACCGTTCAGTTGAGAAAGAATGGTGTTTTCAGTAAGTGGTGCCAAGACAAGGGGATGTCCCTGTGCAAAAGAATGAAGTTGGACCCTTACCTCACATTCGATACTAAAATTAATGCAAAATGGATCAAAGACCTAAGCATAAAAACTAAAACTATAAAATTCTTGTAAGTAGACACAGGGTAAATCTTTGTGACCCAGAATTAGGCAATAATTTCTTAAATATGCCAACAACACAAGTAACAACAACAACAACAAAATTGGCCTTCATCAAAATTAAAAAACTTTTGTGCCTCAAAGCCATATCAAGAGGGGCTCCTGGGTGGCTCAGTCAGTTGAGCATCTGACTCTGGATTTTGGACCATAATCATGATCCCAGAGTCGCGGGATTGAGCCCCAGGATGGGTTCAGTGCTGAATGTAGAGGCTGCTTTAGATTCTCTCTCTCTCCCTCTCCCTCTGTCTGTCCTGCTGACCACATATACATGCACACTCGCTGGCTCACTCTCTAAAATAATAATAATAATAATAATTTTTAAAAAGCCCTATCAAGGGGCGCCTGGGTGGCTCAGTCGGTTGGGTGTCTGACTTCGGTTCAGGTCATGATCTCACAGTCTGTGAGTTCAAGCCCCGTGTCGGGCTCTGTGCTGATAGCTCAGAGCCTGGAACCTGCTTCAGATTCTGTCTGTCTCCCTCCCTCTCTCTCTGCCTCTCCCCTGCTCATGCTCTGTCTCTCTCTACCTCAAAAATAAATTAAAAAAAAAAAAAATTAAAAAAAAAAAAATAAATAAAAAGCCCTATCAAGAAAATGAAGACAACACAATGGGAGAAAGTTTGGCAAATTCTGTATCCGATAAGGGATCAGTATCTAAAATATACAAAGAAATTTTACAATTCAACAAAAGACAATCCAATTAAAAAATTGGCAAAGGACTTGAATAGATAGCTCTCCAAAGAAGATATATGAAGGACCAACCAACAAACACATGAAAAGATACCCAACATCCTTAGGAAAATGCAAATTAGAACCATAATGAGATACCACTTCAGAACTACTAGGACGTTATTATCAAAGACAGATAATAAGTATTGGCGAGGATGCAGAAAAATCAAAACCCTCATACACTCTGGATGGAAATGTGAAATGCTGCAGTTTATTTGAAAAACAGTGTGGAGTTCCTAAAAAATATCAAACATAGGGGTGCCTGGGTGGCTAAGTCGGTTAAGTGTCCGACTTCAGCTCAGGTCGTGATTTTGTGGTTTGTGAGTTCAAGCCCTGCATCGGGCTGTGTCTCCCTCTCTCTGCCCCTCCCTCACTCACGTTCCATCTGTTTCTCTCTCAAAGATAAACATTAAAAAAAAAAAAAAAAAACTTAAAAAAAACATCAAACACAGTTACCATATGACCCAGCAATTCCAGGTGTAGGCCCAGGTGAAATGAAACGTAGGTTCACACAAAAATTTGTACTTGCGTGTCCATAGCACTGTTGTTCTTAATGGCCAAGAAGTGGGACGAACCCAAATGTCCATTAACTGATGAACAGACAGACGAAATGTGATACTCATACCATGGAATGTTATTCAGCCACGAAAAGGAATGGAGGATTAATACAGGCTATAACACGGATTAACCTTGAAAAAACAAGCTAAGTGAAAGAAATCAGGTATAAAAAACCACACTTTGTATGATTCCACTTCTATGAAATGTCTAGAATAGGCAAATAGGTAGAAAATAGATAAGTAGTTGTGTAAGGCTGGGGTACATTGAGGGAAACACAGTCACTGTGATGGTTATGGGGTTTCTTTTCGGGGTAATGAAAATGTTCTAAAATTGGTTGTGGTGATGGTTGCACAATCCTCAATGCACTAACAAATCACTGAATTATACATTTAAATGAGTGAATTGTATGGCATGTGAATTATATATCAATAAAGCAGTTAAATTAAAAAAGACCAAGGGAGCTGTTGAGTCGGAGAATAAATTTTGGAGTCATCAGCATACACACGGTACTTATAACCACTAACCTCGAAGACTTCACAAGGTTGTGATACACAAAAGAATGAGAAGTAGTCCAACGACTGAGCCCCCATGCCTTTCAACATTAGAGACAGGAGGACTGAGGAGGAATCAGCAAAGGATATGAGGTCAGTGAGAGGTGGGAAAAAAGCTAGGTGAGGGTGGCATCTTGGAAGCCAGTGAAGACAACGTTTCAAGGAGACCAAATGCAGCTGGCCTTCCCAAATTGAGAACTGAGAAGGAATTATTGGATTTGGCAACACAAAGGTCCTCAGTGACCTTGTTAGAGCAGTTTCGCTTCAGCAGTGTGGGCAAATACCTGAGTGGAGTGGGTTCGAAGAGACTGGAAGGAGAAAAATCAATCAAGAAAAGAGAATTCTTAAGGAATTTGCCATAAAAGGAAGCAGAGAAATGGGGTAGTATTTGGAGAAGTAGAATCAAGAGAATTTGTTACTGTCTTCAAGATGGAAGAAACAGGAACGGTGTTCAGGCTGATAGAATGTGCCACCCGAGAAGCAACACTTTGGAGACAGAGAGGAGGACGGCTACAGCAATGCTCCTGACTCAGCAAGCAGGAATGAAATCTGGTGCACAAGCGAGGCCCTGGCCCTTACCAGGACACGGACGGATCAGACCTCCTAGTCAGTTACAGGAAAAGGGAAGGCAGCAGAGATGCAAGCAGGTGGAGAGATACAGTAGTGAGTGGCAGGAACTTGTTTCCTTGATGAAACAGGAAGTAAGGTCAGCAGCAAAGGCTGAGAAAGGAGTTTTGAGAAGAGAGGGGAAGGCAGGGACTAGTCCTCTAGGACGGTGGGAGAATGAATGAGCTGTGGAAATACGGCAGGATTCCTTGGCAGCATTCAAGGCCTGCTTGAGATGACTGATCGTGAGCTAAGAGTGAGGTCTGCAAACATGCTGGGTGTTTCCTCCAGCCCAGGAGAACACCCACAGAGTAGGCAGACATGTGGATTTAACCAGAGCTGTGGCTTAGCCAAGAAAGTGTGACAAAGCAAAAGAGGGGAAGGGGACTGAGAGTGTATTGCATGAGGCAGTGTTTGTAACGGCTGCCCTTGGAATGAAACTTATTTAAGGAAGTAAGAGCATGAGGGGATAAGGGTCAGGGAGAAAGAAGGACTAGAAGTCCTGCTGCGGTCAAAGACCACTGAGAGGACTGATGTTATGATAAAGAGCAGAAAAACATCCTCACGAGTGGTAACTCTTACAGCTGACATGGTAAGACAACGTGTTTTAGTTCTCCACCGTTTTTCGAAACTACGAAGAATGCTGTAGGCTCATAAGCAGTAGGAAGGACACAGGGCTGAAGATCCCCATTTAATTTTTGATGGCCAAACTGACGCATTCAGTAACAATATGAGATGCTATTAATTAGAACAACTTCAGTCCCTAGTTGTGTGGGGCTGGGCAAATTCCCTAACCGCTGGGGCTCAGTTAATCTGTAAAATGGGTATAAGAGTAACCACCTCACAGGACAAAGACTGAAAGAATATATGAGAAACACAACTGAGTCTGGCACTTAGTAAGTAACAAATAAATATCGACTATCAGTAACATCATTACTAACTGCTAAGATTATGCGTGTTTCTTAATTTTAAAAGATGCAATAACCAACAAAAACAGACTGTTATAAAAGCAACAGTCTCAGTAGGGAAGAGTTCAGAGACTCAAGTAGTAAGGCTGGTGGAGGTTCCACTCATTCCAGAATTTTTCCAAGTACTTTTCCCACTCTGCTCTTGTTTCTCCACTTTCTGGGGACATGGGAGAAAAGACACGTGCCATCCCAAAGGGCTGTAAGCTCATGGGAACTCTGTAAACATCAAACCTTGCCGCTGAGGGGTTCAACTTCACCCTAAACTCGATTTCCAGGTTCTGTGCCAGCACCTCTGCCTTCTGCGCACACAGCCAGCCTCAGAGAGTCGCATCCAATAGCAACATCTTTAGTGAAACACCTTGAGAAGGGTACTTTTTCTTATTTACGAATATCTCACGTGTCCATTTAGGAGCAGACCAGACTTCTTTTCCAGTTCAAATAAGATGCTCGGTTACTGTTTATTACATCACAGGTCACTGGAGGAACGAGGAGAAATAGACCCTGGCCTGTCATCTGACAGCTATTTAGACCGTGGAGCTGTGGGAATCAAGCCCACGTGACACCCCTCCATGGGACAGAATCCCAGACAGACAGTCGCTAAGTCCCAGGAGATTGCGGCAGACCCCACTGGCACACCGCCTCTTTGACAGTTTCTGTTTGCGATGCCACAAGGAAGCAAAAGCAATGGCTGAGTGCAGAGCCATCCATGGTTAGCTGCCTCTTACATCTTTCAGGCCTGGCTTGAAATGTCTCCACCCCCAGTCCCCGCCCAGGGTTTTCTTTCAGAGTAGCTGGGATCAGAGATCCAAGATAAAAACTTCTTAGGCTCTAAGTGTAGCTACTGGCAAAAGCAATCATCTCATCAGGAAGAAAAATGGGAAAGAAGCAGCAAACTCTGGAACAAGTGAGACACACTCAGAGTGCTTCAGAATCGAAGGCCGGGAGAGAACATGGGCTCCTAGGAATTCTAGGAGCATGGGGTGATTTATTGACCAAGCATCCTCTGTAGCTGGGACTGAGCTCTGAGCTCTTTCTAGCTTATAAATTTTTTTAATAAATTTTTTTATGTTTATTTATATTTGAGAGAAAGAGACAGAAAGAGAGAGAGAGAGTGAGTCAGACACAGAATCTAAAGCGGGCTCCAGGCTCTGAGCTGTCAGTACAGAGCCCAACGCAGGGCTCAAACTCATAAACTGCGAGATCACGACCTGGGCTAAAGTCATATGCTTACCCAATTGAACCACCCAGGCGCTCCTCTAGCTTATAATTTAATTGCTCTATGAGAGGAATGAGAGAGGAAGGGCTTCACAATCTCTCCTTGTGGTATTCTTCATAACAACTTACAGAGAAGTTTTGACCAAAGAGTAGATACGGTCTCTGGCAAAGAAGTAAGGGGGCGAGAGCGTTTTCCGGCAAACTTCACAGTTTTATCGTGATTTCACCCAAACAGGCACAATGACTAGGGGACACGGGGAGGGATTTGCTGCGAATAGGTTCCACTTTCAGATACAAGTTTCCGGAAATGACAACAGAAACAAAAACAAAACAAAACAAAATCCACATATGCACACAGAACGATGAAGAAGACATGAAGTAGAAAACGCAAGTTGTGAACCGCTAACCTGATTTCTACTGTTTTTACATATCCATTCATTCATCCACAGGGGCAAAAATCTGTAACACATACCGAAGGAATCCTGTGAGATTTCTGCTTTCTACGTTAATGTTTGAAATCTTTACAATCACTATTCTGATGATCTCAGGGATGGGGGTCGGGGGGAACAGGAAGAACTCGTGCTTCCAGATTTGCTTAAAAACAAAAAACCCCACTGATTTAGAAATTACAAATGTCAGTTACCCTTTCTGTATCTGCAGAACACCTATTAGTTCATCCTTCCCTACTCCTTCACCTGCTCAAGGGCACTTTTTTCTTTTAGAACTCCCTCCTCTTTTTACAAATGCAGCCTTGAATTCCTCCTAAGTCACTCCCAGTCATGGTACAAGTTCTCCTTTTCTTTCCTATTAATTTCTTCCAGAAAGCTGACTCCAAGCTGCCTTTGCCAACCCTACAAAAATCACCAGAATGAACTAAGTATTGAACCCTTTTCCATTATGAATTCCCTTTACCTTCACCTCTAAAATTACCATCCATTACATGTATATCTTCACTGAACAACTTTTATTTTGGTACCCGTTCTGTATGTTATACCATAAATACTCAATATAGACCTTTTTAAAAAAAATTTTATTTTAAACTTTCTGAACTACTTCATTTGGCTTAAAATAGGTACTATACTCTGAAATCGACAAGAACGATGTCCCTTCTCTGAACAGCCAACTCCAAGCCCCAATCCCCTGTCAAGGGCAGTGAACAGGGTTAGTGCCACCTGCCAACTCCAGCCGGTTAATATGGACTGGGAACCCAGAACACAGGGTTGAGGAGGACTGAGTTCACACAGAGTTCCCTAATAAAGAGGGAGGGAGGTTAAGTTTTAGCACTGTCTGCCATGCTCAATGAACAAAGTTGGGGTCAGTGGCTTTTCCCTCTCTGCATAGCCTGCTGGGCCCAGCACTGGTGTGACCTACATTGCTCTTATTCTTGGTGTATCTGGAGTCCAGTCACTGTGAAACATTGCTATATTTGAAGAAAGTGTGGGTGTTTGTGTGTATGTGGTTGGGGGGAGGAAGAAAGTATCTCTTTTCTTGAGAATCTTTAACTGTTCTATAGCAACTCAAAAGAGAATGAGATGACAGTTTAAGGGGGTGGAAAAAGATGACTTCATTACAAGGAATTTCCAACCTGAGTCAAATTTCAAGTAATAAGAACTTGGGCTGGTTTTCTCCAGTTACCTCACAAATCCATCCTCCCTATTCTCACTCTAATCACAACTACATAAAATCAGTATCCCCGTGCAGTAATTTTTCTCCATGTTTCCCAAAGTTTATTAAACATCAGGGGTTCATTTACCTTTCCACTAAACCTGACTTCCCCTCTTCCCATGGCACCAAGTTATAGGTCAGACAAGTTGGCTTCAGTACCCCCATTTCATCCTATGAATCGTTCTGTGAATGTAATGTCCTCTCTGAATTCTTCCTACTCATAGATGGTGCAGAAGAGTAGTAACTCTAAAAAGATTCTGGGTATCAACAGGTTCATTTGATCCATTTTCTGAAACTTCATGTTTACCAATCCTCTATCTACTATTAAGAATACTGTGGGGGTGCCTGGGTGGCTCAGTCGGTTAAGCGGCCGACTTCGGCTCAGGTCATGATCTTGCGGTCCGTTGAGTTCGAGCCCCTCGTCGGGCTCTGTGCTGACAGCTCAGAGCCTGGAGCCTGTTTCGGATTCTGTGTCTCCCTCTCTCTCTGCCCCTCCCCTGTTCACGCTCTGTCTCTCTCTGTCTCAAAAATAAATAAACGTTAAAAAAAAAATTAAAAAAAAAAAAAAAAAAAGAATACTGTGGAAGAGTTCCAAAGAGTACTGCCCAAGAGAGCTTTCTGCAATGAAGGAAATGTTCTACATCTGTGCTGTCCAATTATAGCAGTCAATAGCAATTTGTGGCTAGCGAACACTTGAAATGTGGCTAGTGTGATTCAGAAACTAATTTTAAATTTAATTAATTATAATTTAAGTAGCCACCTGTGGCTTGTGGCTACTCTATTGGACAGTGCTGTCTAGAAGAAGAAAGAGAATAAATTCAGCCGCATGAGAAAATAGAAAGCTCTAAAAGTGTATCCAGAGTACAGAGGAAGAGTTAAGGCTTCTGTGGCCACAGACATAGATCCCTGTCACAGTTGTGAGGCAGCCCCCCACAAACCCCGGAGAGGTACTGTGCTAAAAGGGTTCCCTACATGACTCAGGAGCTGCTCTTCCTCTGGGGAGTAGGAACCAAAATGAAGATGGGCTTCCAGCTTCCTGCCTCCCTGCTCTTAGTGCCTGCTTGCTCAAGAGAATAATGTCAGTGATAAGGCTCCATGGAATTTTTGAGGCAAGAACAGAAAGCAAGTAGCCAGCCCCACTTAACTTTCCAAAGGAGGAAAACCAGAACCATCGAAGTGAAGAGATTTATTCATTTTTTAATTTGTTTTTATACAGTTGAAGGCAATAAGTAAACAATCCACCAACTTATTCCAAGGGATTTCAAATGTAGTTCAATGAAACACAAAAATCAACCGATGGGTTAAAAAGCGGGTGAACGAAGAACTACTGTGCTCTGGGTAGGCAAGAAACTACCCAGAGCACAGCATACAGAGCTAAAAAACTGGAAAACATGAAAAGAGTTTGAGAAACATGAAGTCGATAGAATAAGAAAGTCCAATATATGACATCTAGGATTTCCAAAAGGAAAGATGGAAGAAAATAAAAGAAAAAGCACAATTTGAAGGGATAAATGGCTGAGAATTTCACACATGCTTTGAAAGAAATGAAATCTCAGATTCAAAGACAAATAGCAAAGCAGGATAAATAAAAATAAACCAACATGGCAGCAAATTTGCAGAACACCATGAACAAAGAGAAGATAAAAAAAGCAGCTAAGAGAAAAAATGGATTAAGGGTTGATAAGCAGCCTTCTCAATTACAATATTAGAAGCTGGAAGATAATGAAACAGAATAACATCATCCAATTGCTGATAATAAGTAACTGCCAACCCAGATTTTTGTATCAAGCCAAATTATCATTCGATGGTGATGACAAATAAAAACACTTTTAGGCAAGCAAAACAGAGTTTACAATTAAGAAACTGAAAAAAACTTTAAAGCCTACCTCCAGAAGACAGAAATGTAACTCAGATAATAACTCAAGAAGTTAGAAAAACGCAGTGTACACCCAAGGGGAAGGAGAAGAAAAGATAAAATATGGTTAATAGCAGAAAGCAATGAAATGGGGGGGGGGGCAGAGGGTAATCAAAAACTGGTCCTTTGAAAATAAACTAAGCAAGTAGAGCTCTGGCAAAACTAATCAAGAATAAAATGTGCAAATAATATTAGGAAAGGAAAGGGGGACATAATACAAAGATAGACACAGAGATTGCCTGGAAATATATACCTTATCAAAACTGACACAAGAATAGAAAACTTGAGCATACCAATAATACTGAAGAACTTGAATCATATTAAATAAAAATTTACACACACACACACACACACACACACACACACACACACACAGCCTAGACCCAGACAGTTTTACAGGGGAATTTTACACCAAGTTCTACCAAGCATTCATAGTATAGATATTTCCTTGTCTCTATCTGTTTCCTCCAGATCCATTTCCCTCTCTGTTCTGTTCTCTACAAGGCTAACAAGTCTGGACAAGATTCCCTCACCTCCTAAACTTCTATTGGGTTCTGTCAATGGGAAGCACCAGCAGAAGATGAGGACAAGATGATAGAGAAGCTGGGTTGCTTATTCCCTGCCTCTCTCTTTACCTTGCTATGGTATGGCAATGGTTTCATTCTTCTATGTAAGCCCACAGTTCTGTGGGACATCTTTCCCTGGGCGACAGTTTTCACCAGGTTTTATAATGACTTCCCTCCCCCTTGTACCTCAGATCTAGGAGGGGCAACAGATTTCCACTGTGGCCAATCTCCAGCTGCTTCACCCATACATTGTTCATTCCTTCAATCCTGCCCACACCTTTGTAAACCCTCTCTTCAAATAAATTTGATTCAATTATCTCTCTGAGTGCACCATCTGTTTGCAGTCAGAACTGTAATAGGCTTTTATAAAACTCTTTTAGAAAAGAATAAACATATACATATTCCTAACTCCTTTTAAAAGTCTACATTAATCTTAATAGCAAGAGAAGAAAAGAAAATTGAGTGAAATTTCATCACATATATACAGGAATCCCAAGTAGAATATGGATGTATTAAATCTAGCAATGTATATGGGATGGTTTGCTTCAAGAATATAAGGGCGGGTGCCTTGACGGCTCAGTCAGTTAAGTGTCTGACTTCAGCTCAGGTCATGATCTTATGGCTCAGGAGGCTCTCTGCTGTCTGCACAGAGCCTGCTTCAGATACTCTGTCTCCCTCTCTCTCTGCCCTTCCCCTGCTCATGCTCCCTCTGTCAAAAATAAATTAACATTAAAAAAAAATACAAGTTAAACATTAAAAAATCTAAAAAAAAATAAAAAAGGATATGTTAAACATTATAAAGTCGGGGCACCTGGGTGGCTCAGTCGGTTGAGCATCTGACTTCCACTCAGGTCATGCTCTCACAGTTTGTGGGTTAGAGCCCCGCATCAGGCTCTGTGCTGACGTCTTGCTCAGAGCCTGGAGCCTGCTTCAGATTCTGTGTCTCTCTCTCCCTGCCCCTCCCCCGGTCACGCTTTGTCTCACTCTGTTTGTCAAAAATAAATAAGTGTAAAACATTATAAAGCCTATTAATGTAATCATTAACAAATGAAAGGAGAAAGACCATCTGACTGAATGTAAGGGAAAAATCTGATAGAACAGCCACCTGTGATACTTAGTTTAACAAATTAACAATAGAAGGGAATGAAGGAAATTTATCAAAAACAAACACAATGGTTCCAATGCAAGGAACACTCCCTTTAATAGGAGGAAAACAAGGATGCCCATGATTACAGATTCAAATAAACTTTTTACTGGAGGAACTAGCCAGCAATCTTGAAAGAAAGAGAAGTGACACACAAAAGGATTAGAAAAGAAGAAACTAAGTAGTCATTATTTGTAGATGTGATTCTCGGCTTTTCTCTGTAGATGTTTTCCATTATAACTATTATACTCATTCTCTCTCTCTATAAGAGTTCAGCAAATTTGCTGAATATACAAGAAATCTGAAATGATTAAAAAAATTTAAAGCTATTTACAGTAATAACCCAAAAACAAGGTATCTAGTGATAAATCTAACAAAAGGGATTCAAGACCTTTAAAAAACTATAAAGTTTTATCCAAAAACATTAAGCAATAATCTTAGGTTATATTTACTGATCACTTACTATCTGCTGGGCACTGTTCTGAATGGTATGGCTATGCCTATATACTAGTTTAATTCATAAAATGGTCCCATATGATAGATACAATTATTATCAGTCTCACTTCAGAAATTAAGGCACAGGGTAAATCACTTGCCCAAGATTCCAAAACTAAAAATCAGCTACACTGAGATTCAACTCTAAGGCAGTCTGGCTCCAAGCCTGCAACCTTAACCACTACCCCACAGGGCCTCTCCCAAAAGGGGGATCCCACTCTTCCCACGAAGGCACCTCTGGCTTAGCTGAGTTAAGCCTCCACGAGAGAGTCTCATGTCATGCTGAGGCAGATTTGACCTGAAAGAAGCCCCTATCTCAACAGGTGGGATCACAGCAAAAAGTTCAGGAGCAAAGTTTGGAACTGGATCTGCTTGGGTTCTGACGAAAACACACCTCAGCATTAGACCTAGCCACCCCTTCAGACACTGTGTCACTTTTAGATCATGCGGTTTTATTTAGGTCTTCCTAGTAACATCTGAGGATTCTGGGTGATGGAAATGCAATATTGATTTGTACAAACTCTGCAATTTTTCTGCAAATCTGAAATCATTTCAAAGCTTTAAAAATATTTTAAAATTTGGGGTGCCATGGTGGCTCAATCCGTTGAGTGGCCAACTCTTGATTTTGGCTCAGGTCATGTTCTCATGGTTTGTGGGTTCGAGCCCCACAATGTGCTCTGTGCTGGCAGTGCAAAACCTGCTTGGGATTCTCTCTCTCCCTGTCTCTGTGCTCCTCCCCTGCTCACATGCTCTCTCTCTCTCTCAAAATAAACATTTAAAAAAATTTTTTTTAATATTTTAAAATTCTATTATATCTGTAAATTCAATCCCATCAGAGCCACGGGCAGACTCAATTTTATAAAGATGGCATTTTATAAACTCAATGTAATTCCAATAAACACCTTAACAGTTTTTCTCCCACAGAAGGTGACAAAGCTGATTCTAGGAGCAGAAAGTGCCAAAAATAGCTAACTGGTTTTTGTTGTTTTTATTGTTGTTGTCTATAACATACAGAAAGAACTGTTTATTCTGCTGTTTGCAATACAAAGACATAGGGAAATGTTACTGTTTGTGCAACACAGTAAGGGAAAAAATTTTAAACTGCCCATTAGGGTCACTTGGCCAGATGTCCTGTCATGAAGAATACCAGTTATAAACAGAGCAGCCCTAGGACTCTGTATTTCATTTTGCTTATTCTATCCTGATTCCCTTATCTGTCCCCTAGAAAGCTTCACTTAGACAGCACAGCTTTGAAAAAGAATAACAAGATGAAAGGATTTGCCCTTCCACACAGCAAGATAAAGCCACGGTAATTAAGAAAGTGTTAGCACAAGGATAGACAAATTGACCAATGGTACAGAACAAGAAGCCCAGGAACAAATACAGGTCAGGAAGGAAACTTGATATATGACAGAGGTGGCTTTGCAAATCAGTGGTAAAGGACTTTATCATTCTTCACTTGCTGCTAGGAGAGCTAGTATTCCTATGGAAAAGAAAATATACCCTTATCCTACCCCATCCAAACAATTTAACTCTCCGGGATTAGAGACTTAAATATGAAAGGCAAAATTTAAAAGCTTTTAGAAAAAAGTGTAAGAAAGTGATAAGCAAGTCTTTCTTAAGACATAAAACACATATGGCATAAGGAAAAACACTGGAATATTCAATTACACAATTAAGTTAACTATAACAAATCACAAAAGAATAAAGAGATAAGCCACAGGGGCACCTGGGTGGCTCAGTCGGTTGAGTGTCCAACTCTCGATTTCGACTCAGGTCATGATGGTGGCATTGGGGCCCCTGTTAAGCTCTGTGCTGGTGGCGCACTCCTGCCTAGGATTCCCTCTGTCCCTCTGCCCCTCCCCCACTCACTCTCTCTCAAAATAAACAAACATTAAAAAAAGAGAGAGATAAGCCACAAACTGGGAGAAATAATCTGCATTACATACGACAACAAATAATTATTGTCTGGGAACAAAACAAAAACACAAATTCATACAAACTAGTAAGAAAAGGATAAACTATCCAACATAAACATCAAAAGACATGAACAAGCGTTTCATAGACAAGGAAACATTTTGATTAACTAATACTGATGTATTAGTTATATATGAATACATATTATCAAATATATAACAAAATCAGAGTGATATGCCATTTCATACCCACCAGAGCTTGCCAAAAATTAAAGTATGATAATATCACGTTTTGGCAAGGACATAGAGGGAGTAAAAATGTGCTATTTTGGGAATGTAAATCGGTACAAGTATATTGGAGAGCCACTGGGCAATATCTCATTTAAGCTGAAAATACATACACTCTATGATCCAGCTATTTCACGACTAAGGATGTACCCTAAAAAAACCTCTCACTCGGGTATGTAAAGAAACATAGAAAAAATTCTCAAAGCAACTGAAAATAACTTCAATACCCATTATAAGGGAATGGATCAATAAATGGTGATATTAAAAAAATTTTTTTAATGTTTGTTTGTTTATTTACTTATTTATTTATTTATTTAGTGAGAGACAGAGAGAGCAAGCACAAGCCAAAGAGCTCTAGCAGGGGAGGGGCAAAAAGACAGAAAGAATCCCAGACAGGCTCCGCACTGCCAGCACAGAGCCCAACTCTGTGTTGGGTTCAAACTCACAAACTGTGAGATCATGACCCGAGCTGAAATCAAAACTCAGACGCTTAACCGACTGAACCACCCAGGCGCCAATAAATGGTGATATTTGTGATACAGTCACACAACAGAGTGCAACAGTGAAAATGAATGTGTCAACACGAACAATAAGTAGTACAATGGATTTACAGATCTCAAATCCATTTGGGATATACAGAGGGATATGAGAGGACAGAGGCATTATGATAAAGTTTATATGAATTAAATGAATATCGTTTTAGACAGAAACATGCAATAAAACTATGAACATATAAAGGATGATAAACAGGAGAGCCAGGCAGTCATTACCTTTGGGGAGGGAAGGAAAAATATGGGAACTGGGTGGATTTATGCAATTACATCTGTAATAGTTTATTCATAAATCTGTTTGATAGGTAAATACATTACCTCTTTTGAATGTCTAAAGTAGATTTTTAAAAAAGGTTCCAAGAGACCAGAGCTCCTATTCAGAGCCACACCACTACCTGATTTCCTGAAATGTACCAAATTGACAGAGTATAAACCCCTGTGACTTCCATTTTTCTTTTTTTTTATTTTTTTTTAACGTTTTATTTATTTTTGAGACAGAGACAGAGCATGAACGGGGGAGGGGCAGAGAGAGAGGGAGACACAGAATCTGAAGCAGGCTCCAGGCTCTGAGCTGTCAGCACAGAGCCCGACGCGGGGCTCGAACTCACGGACCATGAGATCATGACCTGAGCCGAAGTCGGACGTTTAACCGACTGAGCCACCCAGGCACCCCTCCATTTTTCAATCATAGGACTGAAACTTTAGAGTTCATCTAATATGAGTGAATGGACAAAAAAAGGAAGGGTCAGACCCTATGACAAGATGTACCCGGCGGACCCTCAAGGAAAAGGGAGGCAAGGAAATAATTCTTGTTATTTTATAAAAGTGATTATCACCTCCCAGAAAAAGCATTTGACAACATACAGCTTCCATTCATGATAAAAACCCTCAACAACATAGGTCTAGAGGGAACATACCTCAATATAACAAAGGCCATATATGACAAACCCACAGCTGACATCATACTCAATGGGAAAAAACTGAGAGCTTTTCCCCTAAGGTCTGGAAAAAGACAAGGATGTCCACTCTCACCACTTTTATTCAACCAAGTACTAGAAGGTTCTGGTCACAGCAATTAGACAATAAAAAGAAATAAAAGGCATCCAAACTGGTAAAGAAAAAGTAAAACCTCCACTATTTGCAGATGGCATAACCCTAAAGACTCCACCAGAAAAAAAACTATTAGAACTGATAACTGACTTCAGTAGAGTAGCAAGATACAAAAATCAATGTACAGAAATCTGTTGTATTTCTATACACTAATAATGAAGCAGCAGGAAGTGACATTAAGAAAACAATTAACATTTGCAATTGCACCGAAAACAATAAAACACCTAGAAATAAACTTAACCAAAGAAGTGAAAGACCTGTACTCTGAGAACTATAAAACACTGATGAAAGAAATTCAAGACAACACAAAGAAAAGGAAAGACATTCCAGGCTCTTAGGTTGGAAGAACAAATATTGTTAAAATGTCTATACTAACCAAAGCAATCTACACATTTAATGCAATGCCTATGAAAATACCAACAGCATTTTCCACAAAACTAAAATGAACAATTCTAAAATCTGTATGGAACCATAAAAGACCCCAAATAGCCAAAGCAATCTCGAAAAAGAAAAACAAAACTGGAGGTATCACAATTCCAGACTTTTCATGTTATGGTACAAAGCTGTAGTAATAAAAACAGTATGGTACTGGCATAAAAACACACACAAAGAGGGGCACATGGCTGGCTCAGTCAGAAGGACATGTGACTCTTGATCTCAGGGTCATGAGTTCAAGCCCCACTTGGGGTGTACACATTACTTAAATAAAACAAAATTTTTTTAAAAAAAAAGGTTAAAAATAGAACTACCCTACAACCCAGTAATCGCACTACTGGGTATTTATCAAAAAAGTACAAAAACACTAATTCAAAAGTGTTTGTTTATTGCGGCATTATTTACAATAGCCAAACTATGAATGCAGCCCAGTGTCCATAGATAGATGAATGGATAAAGAAGATGGAGAATATATGTATGTATATATATACATACGTATACACACACACACACACACACACACACACACACACACCATGGAATATTACTCAGCCTTACAAAAGAATGAAATCTTGCCATTTGCAATGATGCAGATGAAGCTTGAGAGCATAATGATAAACGAAATAAGTCAGAGAAAGACAAATACCATGTAATTTCACTCATATATGTAACTTAAGAAACAAAACAAACAGGGGCGCCTGGGTGGCTCAGTAGGTTGAGCGTCTGACTTTGGTTCAGGTCATGATCCCGCAGCCTGTGGGTTCGAGCCCCACGTTGGGCTCTGTGCTGACAGCTCGGAGCCTGGAGCCTGTTCCGGATTCTGTGTCTCCTCCTCTCTCTGCCCCTCCCATGCTCATGCTTTGTCTCTCTCTGCCTCTCAATAATAAACGTTAAGAAAAAAAAAATTTTTTTTAAAAGAAACAAAACAAACAAGCAAAGGGTAAAAAAAAAAAAAAAAGAGAGAGAGAGAGAGAAAGAGAGAAAGAGAGAGAGAGAGAGACAAACCAAGAAATAGACCCTTTAATATTAGAGAACAAACTGATGGTTACCAGAGAGGAGGTGGGTGGCGGGGGTGGGTAAAATAGGGGATGGAGATTAAGAGTATACTTATCATTATGGGCACTGGGTGATGCATGGAATCACTACATTGTATACCTGAAACTAATGTAACACTGTATGTTAACTACACTGGAATTAAAATTAAAAACTCCATTTAAAAAGTGACCATCACTTTTACCTTAAGTGTTTCGAACTCCTTAGGCAAAAGATACTTTGTAATTATGGGATCAGTTAAAAATGTTGAGCCTACACCATATCACCCAAGAAAAAGTAGTCCGCTCAGGGAAGCAGAGGTTCCTCTTGCTCTTTCCTCATTTCAAGGCCATCCCCGAAGGATGGATCTGTAATCCTACAGGCCTGATAGCTTCAAGGCCCAGAAATCCCCCTCTGAGTCCCTTGTTTGGGCCTTGTTTTCTATTGCTGGTTCTTAGGCATCAAACGCTGACTTCCTGTTCCCCTTTTTTTGAGCTCTGGGGCCTTGGAAGAACTGGTAAGAGGCTTTGAAGAAAAGTACAAAGCCAGGAAAACAGAGTGGAGACAGCTACGACTTTCCAAAGGAAAGCAAATCTTAACACAGTTGTAATAAGCTTTCAGACTTTCCTCTGTCTGTAGCTTACATAAGACTGGTTCAGACACAAGGACTGAAGAGTTGTAAGTCACTGAAGTTGGGAACAGTTAAAACTCAGATTTGGGTAGATGTTGAGGATAGCATTCTGGATGCTGATAGCATAATCCTTGCTAGTTCTAAACTCTTACTATCTCTAGTGTATCCTTTTCAACATCCTACAGAGGGCTGGCTGTGTAATGTGTTCACTTTGGGTGTCGTTCTAAACACTTTATTAGACCTAAAATCTTAAGAGCACAGATGACCTCACATGAATTGTCTCCTTGCAAAGTAGTCTCATGGTCAGTGTCAAGTGCCATGCCACCATTTCACAACATAGAAAAAGGAGGCACACTTGTGACCCTTACATTCTCATCATTAGGTCCACAGCCTTCCCTTAACAAGAAAAGTGATGCTCTTCCTGTAAATTGGCCTCAGGGCCTCTGACCCAAGGCCTCCGTTTCATGATCCTTTCACACTACAAAGGTGTTTTAATGAACTGAGTTTGAATGTCAAACTCCAATCTCATTGGTCATGCTACTGTGGCTATTCACTGAGCATAGTCCTCCCCATTCTATTCTGCTGTCCTGCACTTTGAATTCAGGGCTCACTGTCAGCATGGAAAGCACCAGAGTTCTGATATGGCAGCCTCTGGTTATGTTCTACCCAGGGATTTATCATCCACAACCTACTCAAATCCCTCCCCCAACAGCTACCAAAAATTCCCCTGGTGAGAAATGCTATTATGAGAAGGAGTGGCTGCTTTGTGACTCACACTGTTTCATTAAAAAGATTTTTTTTTCAAACAAATTTTCAGTAGAAGAATCCAAAGGTTTTCCAAAGCCACAGCAAAAACAGAACAGCTCACAATACTATTTCTCAAAGGTCTGCCACTTCATAGGCGATTCCTTTACCTCAAAATACTGCAGATGCTTAGATTCGCCATCCTTTTATGTTGCACTTGGCCTCCGGGCCGAGAGAGGAGGTAGGGAATAGATGAATTAAACACAGCCAACAAGACTGGGCTGGTCAGATATTAAGGTGGAAGGCAGCTAGTGTGCAAGCCAGCCCTCACCACAGGTATTAGACTTGCCAGAGTTCTCTAGGGCAACCGGCTGCAATGGTATGAATATTTTAGTCAGATCTGACCAGGACTGAGGAAAACTAATAATATATGGTGTACATGAGTATTTGGTGATGCTTGTTATAGTAGTGAGTGGCATTCTAACAAAGTTTCTCTGGAAAGCTGACTTAGATGGCATTATATCTTAGTGGGCGTTAAAAGTGTAAATGATCTAAGTAGAAGAGAACAATTGCACAGAAGGTTAATATTTATGGTAGTCAAGTACTTCATTGGTTTGAGTTGGAATCCCAAGGACTCCCTCAAATCCTTGTAGGATTTCCAGAGTACTTAGGCAAGTGGCGGGATAAAAGAATTCTAATGGCCCTCACTAAGGAAAAGCACCCTCTTAGCAGGAAAAAAAGGGTTATTGAAGAAGAAACAAGTGCAAATATCTCCAGAGAGTTGAGCAATGTGGGCAAAAGGACCAAAATGGCTGGGGCCTAGGGTTTTGGGTTCTCCTACCTCTGTCCCAAATCATTGGGAGACTCCAGATTTAAGTTTCTCCCGCATGCTAACAAATCAACTTTGACCTTAAAAGGCATTGTACAGCAGAGGTGACCAATTTTAGAACAACTTCTTGTGAAGTATGGCTTATTTAATTATACTTTTTAGAGGGCTAAAGGTACTACCGGGGAGAAAGCTGGAGCCAAGCTACGACAAGTCTAATTCACTAAGATAAAGATGACTGCATAATTCCTAAATATAAGGTGAGGTTTCTCCAAAAATCAAGGCACCCTCTTAGAGCTAAAGTCCACATTAAGTCTCTGAGCATGGAGCACTTTTTTTTAAAACCCTTTACTCTCAGCAAAAAAATACTTGACTATAACACACATTTAATAATCATTTGGGGGAGGCGAGGAGGACATTTGGTCACCAATGTTGGCTATCATAAACAAGGCTTTAAAAATCACTTAAAATAGCACTGAGTATCAACAGTGTCTGCAGCTCAGAGACGTACAAGGGTTAAAAGTGTTCCTCATATTTCCTTATGGGTATTTGTGGCTTGGGATAAATTTTATAGAGACAAGATTACTAAAGTGGTGGATCATGCTTCTAGAAAACAGTTTTCAATGACGAGAAAGAAAAGTGGCCCTAGGGACGACAAAGATACTGAAGCCAAATATACACATGAAGAGCCTGAAAAACAGTTTTTCCTTTTGATATTCTCATTGAGAAGATAAAGGACCACTTGTATTAGGATATAGGAGGAATTTTTAACAAGCCCTTGACTAGAACCACAAGAAATGATCGCCTACTCTAGCCCAGGAACAGGGTTTAGGAAAGAATTAAGAGTATCAGTGAAGAGTAAGGAGGAAATACCATCCATGTAGCAGTCTCGTGGACAAAACCTTGAATCCGTTCATCCAAGAGAAAAACCGAGGAAGAAGGGAAAATGTCCCATAAGCTGCAATATTCAGACTCTCTCTTACGGAGTAAGGAAGCAAAGATCCTTAGATCTTTAACTAAGATCTAAGGATCTATGTTATTAGCATAACAAAGTAATGCTAATCAGTCTTGTAATGAACATACCTTCCCACCACCCGACACAGGTCCTAGTATACTGGAGGCACTCAATAAATACCAATTGAATAAATAAATGTCTTAGTGCAACAGATCTCCATACGCACACTCAAAAAGTCTCCTACTTTTGGGTCTGCAAGAGAAAAGGAAAAATAGGTATTTTGTCCATCTAAAGTTTAGATTCATTCTAGGATCTTGACTTGTCTAGCTGCTGGCTGGGGATACATAAAAGAGGACACAGCTCCGTAAGCCCTTCAATAGCACAAGCAGCCAAAGGCAGCTGTGCCTTAGAATGAAAATCAGGGGGAAGACAAGCACAGAAGGAAAGGAGACATTGCCACGACTCTCTTCTGTTCTGAGCAACTTCAATTCTCAGGACCAAGGCAGCCGGGCTCACGCCTCCCTCCTGGAGAAAAATGCTTAGTTCCATGTAAAAGAAAACCGTCAAACAATGAGCAATGCTCTTGCTGGGTGACGCTACCCTCTGGGAGCAGGTGAAAGGAACATTTGTATGGATCCTGCTTAGGAGATACTTGATCCGTTTAGTAATATTGAGAAGCATGCTAATGAGTGCACCAAAAAAAAAAAAGCATCATTTCTTTTTCTTAGATCATTTCTTTGTGAGTTCTTTCTCTGGGAAGAGAATTTTCAGAATCATTTGTTACAAATTTAGATTCTTGGGTCTCTCCTTAGCTCCACTGAATTCTGGGAGCGAGGTCCAGTCATCTGCACTGTTAACAAACCCCCTAGAGAATACTGGGCAAAGTCAAGTTAGAAAACCCTTTGAACCATTCACAGAAATCAGGGGAGCTTGTTTATGTCTGCCTCCTTCTTGTTATAGACCCAAAGAGGGCACTAGAAATTATAATGCCTCCTGTAACTTGGTGTTTACAGGGACCCAGTGAATTCCCCCTTCCTCTTTACTTCCAGCAGAGGAAGGCTGTACTGTCACTTCTAACAACTCCAGGTAGAACTCACTGTAAAGAGTCTCATCAGGAGAGAAGCTACCCCAGCTGCTACTTTAAGATTAAACCTGGCTCAGGGCACCTGGGCCGCTCAGGCGGTTAAGCGTCTGACTCTTGGTTTTGGCTCAGGTCATGATCTCACGGTATATTGGGATCGAGCCCCATCTCAGGTTCTGAGCCCGCGGCACAGAGCCTGCTTGGGATTCTCTGTCTCCCTCTCTCTTTGCCTCTCCCTGGCTCAAGTTCTCGAACTCTCTCTTTCAAAAATAAATAAATAGACATTAAAAAAAGATAAACATTTTAAAAAAGATTTTAAAAAAAGACGAAACTTGGCTCTTTATTTGCTTCTCACTTGAAGGTTGTCGGTCTTCAGGTTATTCAATCACACCTACAACTCACCCCTCAAATATCAAGACCAGGAACCCTGGGGCACCTGGATGGCTCAGTCAGTTAATCCTCAGACTCATGATCTCACAGTTCATGAGTTGCAGCCCTGCGTTGGGCTCTGTGCTGACAGCACGGAGCCTGCTTAGAATTCTCTCTACCTCTCTCTCTGCCCCTACCCCACTCGTGTTCTCTCTCTCTCTCAGAATAAATAAACTTAACAACAACAACAACAACCAGGAACCCAACTGTTGCATTCAAGGATAAACCTTTGTTCTTATGAGAAAAGAAGATTCAGAAGTGAAAACTGCTGGGTCTCTGAGAAGTCCCTTTTCATATTCAAGCCTGTACCCACAGTAATCACTAGAGACAGTCTGATACACACTAGGCCATGACAAAGCTTAGAAAAGAAACAGATGGCAATTTATACTCCTCTAACATTCTAAAAGACTGGGATAGGTTTTGAGCTAACTTTGAGATTCTAGTACTATAATCTCAGTGACCCACTATCGTTAAAAACACCCCTATTTTAGGGGCGCCTGGGTGGCTCAGTCGTTAAGTGCCCAACTCTCAGTTTCAGCTCAGGTCATGATCTTACGGTTTGGTGGGTTTGAGCCCCGCATTAGACTCTGCGCTGACAGTGCAGAGCCTGCTTGGGATTCTCTCTCTCTCTCTTTTCTCTCTCTCTCTCTGTGCCCCTCCCATACTCATGTTGTCTCTGCCTCTCTCAAATAAATAAACTTAAAAAATATATATTAAAAAAAACAAAAAAAACCTATTTAAGGGTAAGCAGAAATGAGACTCGTCCATTTAAGTTACCACCACTGCTCTATGAATTTGTTTCCAATTCTGAAACTGTCAAAATCGAAATTTAGTTTTATAACCAGATTTGCCAAAATGTTAGTGCCCAATAAGCTTGGGTTGAATATCACATTTGTAAAATACAAACCATGTTCCTTTTCCCAAAAGGAACTAGAGGTGTATTTCTCTGGTGCGGAGTGGCCTGGCTCAGAGTATTCCTTATGACATATTTGGGGTGTGTCTTTATTTAATAGCAAAATGTACACATCCCATAAAACAAACACTTTAAGAGTGAAACCATTGTTTCTTCCAACATCCTTCAAACCTCAATGAGGAAGAGTTGACTGTGAACTTCAAGGAATCGTCAGCTTCTCAAGGGAACTTTTTTTTAATGTATAGAAAATAAGCCCTCATGGTAACAAAGAACTAAAAACTGTGCTTTACCGCAAAATTTTCATTAAGAATAGAACTTTTGCAGAGCAGGAGAGCCATCATGGTCTTTGAAGACCACAGAATGCTTTCCTTCCCCAGAAACCATGTAAAGGACCATGACCTCTCGCACACCTATGGTGAGGCACAGGGAGGCTGTCTGATCCACTCCAATAGGATTGGCAACTCTCTTTAATTATTTAAGAAGAGACAATTAAATCACTTGAGAACGCTAGCATGGTGGCAAAATAGAATCCATGAGATATCCTGCTAGCATGTTCAAAGATTTATCAAAAGTTACCTTCTATCAGCCCCAGTCGAAGACTTGGTGACAAGAGAGAACAGTTTAGATTTTTCTGAATATGCACGTGTGTACGTGCACATGGCTAAGAAGCTGGATTGAAACCCTCAGTGACCATTGTATAGCAGGACCCAGAAAATAGGCAACCTCTTCCTTCTAACATGGTGGATCCTCTGTTTCCCCCAACATCCAGTAATCCATGTTCTAAGATCAACAGGACCACCAAAAAAGAATGACCAGACCTCCAGAACACCACCGAGAAAACCACTAGGGGGTTAAACACCTTAAAGCAAAATTTATATTTTAATGTGGAAAGAAAGGGACACTAACTCTCATCTTATAAAGCAGCTCTTCTCAATGGCATTCATTATTATCAACGGCCTGTCGATGTAGGTCAGATTTCAGTACAGAGCACTAGCTTCCATTCTGGAGAAACAGTTCACACAGTTCTAAACCTCTCTGCCCAGCAAATTCTGCAGCGATGAAAGGCAGAGAACTATCAGAGAAGTGCCCCTACAGGAACACCACCTTCCTTTTGTATGTTATTTGGCTTTTGTAAACACTGTCTCACGAGACCCTCACCGTGACTCGGAAAGGTAAGCAGGACAGGTGTTATCTCCACCTTACAGGTGACAAAATGGTGACTCTGAGGCTAAATGACTCACTTGCCCACGGTCACAAGTCAGGCAGTTAACTCGTAGTGCCACCAGTAGATGAGCCTAGCCCTGTGACTCGCAGGCCAGTACAATTTCCAGCACGCTACCCAGCTTCCTGGCGTTTCAGGATGACAGGCCGTGGAGTGTAATGGTCAGGAGGCCAGGTTCTCACGCGGGAGACCTATATTCCAATCCCAGCTCTGCCACCTCTTAGCTATTTGACCTTGTGGAGGCTCCTCACCCTCGTCCTGTATCTCAGGCTCCTCACCCGTAAAATGGGAATAAGAACGCCCACCTCTTAGAATTGTTGTGACGATTAAAAGAGACGATGGACACGAGGCACTCCGATTCATTCACTCGAGAAGTATTTGTGCCAGGCACACACAGTGCAAGAGATACAACAGTGAGCAAGAGGCACGGCCCTGCTCTCATGAAGCTTAAAACTCAAACTAAATAGAAAAAGTAAAAGGATAAATAAAACACTTGTCAAGTGTGTTAAGTGCTGTTAAGGTAATAGGTGACTCACCCATTACCATGAGGGAGGCAATTTTTAAGAGTGGCCTCTGAGGAGAAATTTAAGTAGAACTCGAAGGGACCAGAAAGAGCTATCCCATGTACCGAATGGAAGGAAAAGCATTCCAGTTATAAGGGTCACAACCTGGGGAAGTGTAGGAACAGATGCGACGGCTACGTATCCTCACAGGCTTTTGGGAACAACCTTCACAGGCTGACTGCCAAAGATTTCCACATCTGTTTTAAAAATAACAAAGATGAGGCTCAAGAGAGGTGACGTGTCTTACCCAAGGTCATAGCTACTCCCAGGAGGGGGCCGAGACCCCAGTATCCGACCTCCAGATACAACGTCAGCTCACTCCCTCTGAGGAAGCTTCGTGTACATTGAGCTCCCCTACTTATTTCACTGACAACTGTTTTCTGTGCCCATGAAGAGTTCCAAAAGCACCTTAAAAACACAAGCAACGACATCACATCAACTTCCAGGCATCTACTCAATTGTGCACCGAAATCCTTACGCTTCCACTCTTGTGACGCAAGAGCAAAAAGTGCTTGGACCTTACTCAAAAGCTCCAAAATAGAAACAAGCTTCTCCTCTTACAGCAACAAACAAGAGAGGAAAAGGATGTCCTGGAAGGAAGATCCTGCGGCCTGTTCCGGAAAGTGAGACAGAACCACCATTGCACAAAAGTGGAAACATGAGGGTTCACATCAAGTGAACTGCAAAGGAAAAATTAATTATTTAATTTTGAATAAAACAATGAATTCCTAAAGCAGTGGCTTTCAATCAGGGTGATGCCCCCCCCCCGCCCCCACTCGAGCATTTGGAAACTTTGTGGAGGCATGTCGTAGGCATGTAAGGCAGGCCATGTCTTACAAAAGGACAGGACGGTCCTACAAAGAATTTCTTACCTGAGGCACCTGACTGGCTCATTCCATAGAGCATGAGTTGGGCATAAAGATTACTTTAAACCACATATATGTGTGGGGGGGTGTGTGTATAAATAATTTCAAAAAAGAGGGTATTACCCAAAATATTAGGAGCAGCCTCACACACACTTTATTATCAATCCCAAAGGGATTAATATGCCCCAACTTTCCCTGTATTCTCATGGTTCAGTGGCTCTTCCTACCCTCACCACAGCTGGATGAAAAAAAATTAAACTCAGGTTTTACAGCTGAAGAGTCTGAAATTTTGGAATCCAACTGTAAGCTCTTAACTCCAACATGGAACCTGGTACCAGGTGGCATAAGGAAATGAAGTTTCTAGCAAGAGACAGATAAGACATTTTGGCAAAATGCAAACTCCTTTCCCAGACAAGGGTCTATATAACATTACATTTGTTTTGCAACACACAAAATTCTGTGATTTTAGAGAGAATCTTCTTACAGTGTTTTTCAGTTTAAAATCGGATACTAACGACGGTTCTTTCAAAAACTTAACCACAGTCATCTCCCAACTATAGCTAACTCTTTCTGGACCAAATTTTGTGGAGAAAAAAATTTTAATTTCAACATGTCTAAAAATGATCAAATGTCTCGAAGTGCCCAAGGCAGTCACACCTTGCATCTCATTCAGAGCAAGAGACTGATGCAGGTCGAGGAAGCTCCAATGATATCTAGAGGTCTGTTCAGGGACTAAAATACCATTTTAGCAATTCAAAAGTCACTTTCAAGTGGTACCCTAAATCAGTCACTATTTCCCCCTCAAAAAATTACTCCACAAATTAAAGTTTATAGAACTGAACCAAAAGCCAACCTATTACCAGAAATGAAAAAAGCTTCAAAAAGTCTACCCTATTTCAACCATAGCTAGAACAGCGATCCAATAGATACATCCTCCAGAAAGCAATCTTTCTTCTTTCTACACAATACCTAGATTTTCTTCCCTCTCTCAAAGAAGTCTGAATACGTTAACTTCTTCACTCCAACTTGCCAATTAGCAAATAGCGGCCCCACGCCCTCGTGACCAATTTTCTAGAAGCCTAACCTGGCTTCTCAGGTTAGCTGAGCCGATAGACCTGTTTTCCTCCAGAAGCTCCTGCCAGTGCCTTTTCCGCCCTGCCACTCAGGGCCTGGGAAACCCTCCTCCAGCTTTTTGCTGGCCTGTCACCAGAAGTTCACAAAATGAATTCATCCAGATTCTCTGAATCCGCCTCTTGCCCTGTGATGTACCAACAGCCAGGCAATCAAGCGCCACCTCCCCATTACAAAAAGATACAGACCACCAGGAAGACCTAGCACTTAGCATGGAGGAGAAGAAAAAAGATGGAGGGATGCGAGAGTCATGGAGCCAAACCTACTGCATGCAGCACCCGCCACCAGAGCCCAGGTCCTGCAAAGCCTCAGAGGGAGGTTCCCTGGCTAGGCCCTCCATTCAGCAGGCCACACCTGTCTATATGCCAGCAGCCTTCCGGCTGCTCCATTTTTACCAATTCAAACGGATCTCCAGCAGGAGACTGGCAAAATTGGGCACCCCCTTCTCCCAGCGAAAGTGAGAGCCCTAATCCAAACAACACTTGCCCCCAATTTTCTTTCCTTTCACACGCTTTGTTCGAGAGACACTGCTTGGTCAAAGTGGATCCCCCTCTCTGCTAACGGTGAGGCAGGCACAATGCTGCAGTGGCAGAGAGGAAGCCTCGAGGCCGACTTGTTACAAGCCAGACAAAACCTCCTCTCTGAGGATGGTGATGCCAATAAACGGGACTTCAATAGGCAGGTTTTGCTCTGCTCATCCACAAGTGAATCAACGCCTGAAGTCCTAATACGCCCGGCTCCGCAGCCTCGCAGGAAGCCTCTTTTCTAGAGGATAGATATCCCATTCATCCCCAGGAACCAAAGGGAAAGAAAGCAGACAGATCCAGGTCGCGCACTCCATTTCCAAATCTTCGCAAGCGCGCGAAGGTCTGGGGCGCCCCGACGCGCCCTCCCTTGCACTCCACCCTCCGAGGCCTCCACCGCCCGCGGACTCACCACTGTGCGAGCTGAACCACCTGGGTGCGATGTGCAGAGGTAGAGCATCCGCCAGCGAGGCTCGGGAGCCTAGGTACAGCATCCCGTCTCTATGGTGACCGCCGCCGGTCTCCTGGTAACCATTGCCATGGGCATAGGTGGAGTCGGACGCAGACCCTCCGCCGCCGGGCGCCCTCTCCGAGTCGCCTGTCCCCCGGGAGGCGGGGGTGTAGAGGCCAAAGGGCACCCCTCCGGCCGTGCTGGGGTCCATGCCCATGCCCGCCACTGAGCTGACCGAGCGGCTGCGCAGCCCCATGGCCCCGCCGCCCGCCCGATAGTGCCCAAAGTGGGGCGCCCCTCCCGGCGGGGGCACGGCGCTGTCATCGGTGGAGACCCCCGGAAAGGGGCCCCGGGAGCGGGCCGCCGTGCTCTGCTTGCCCCCCATGCTCGCCCGGGCCCCGGTGGGGCGGGAACCTGGAGGCCGAGACCCTCCCCCACTTCTCAGCAGCGGGGGGAGGGTTGGGCGAGCATAAAGGGGGAGGGAGTCAAAAAGGAGACCGGGAGGAAAAAAAGGGGAAAAAAAGAAAAAAGGAAAGAAAACCCGCGGGGCGGAAGAGGCAGGCGGGCGGGGATCCCAAACTAAGAATTTAAAACGATCCAAGCCAAACGCATGTTTCCCCTCAAGGTCCAAAGAGGCGCAGTCCGGCGCGGTCTCGGCGCGCCACAGGCCGCCCCCGGGCTCCCGAAAGCCGGGGGAGCCGCAGGGAAGGAGGGAGGGAGGCGGCGGGCGGGCGCAGGGAGGCGCCGGAGGAGGCCGCCCGCCGCACAGGAGGAGGCAGAGGAGGGCTGGGGGCGCCGGGCGCGTCCCCCTCCTCAGGTCGCCGCGACCATGGACGCCGGCCCGGACCCCTCCAGGCCTCGGGCGGGCTGCGGCGCTGGGCGGCCAGGCGGAGCTCGGGAAGCCGCGGTCGCGTCGCGTCGCGCTCTAGCTCCAGCCGCCGCCGGCCCCGCCAGCCGCTCCGCCCCGCTCGGTCCCGGGCTGCGCTCGCCGGCGCTCCTCGCCGCCGTGGAGACAATGGAGGGCGGCAGAGCGCAGGCGCGGTCCGCGCCCCCTCCCCTCCCCCCCGCCGGGTTAACCCCTTCGCGGCCCCTGCGGCGCCGGGCCGCTGACGCCCGGGAGGTCCCCACCCACCCACCCACCCACCCTGCCCGACCGGCCTGTGACCTGAGTGGCCCGAGCCACGGGGTATCAGGAACAGAAGCCAGGCGTCTTTTCAAAGCAAACACTCTTTTAAGTCCCCGAAAATGGCTAATTATCGAGGGGGAAACCACCTATGGGAGGAGGGGCGGCGATGGTTCAAGGGGCTGGGAAGGCAACGCCAGGAAGAATGAAAATTACTCAAGACGCCTACCTGGCTCTGAGGGTCACTGGTCAAGCCTCCCTCCCGGCACAAATTTGCCCCCACAGCACCCTCTGGTGGACGTGCTGTCCATTCTTTCGGAGGTTTCCCAATTAGGAACCCCTAAGATCAGGAAGCTAAGCATTTGGGGGATTCTTAGCTGTTTGGGGGTACGGAGCGAACTGGGGCACTTTTGATTCCGGATTTTGCTGAGAGTAGATCACAATTTCCTATGTGGGGCTTATGCAATGGGTAGATTCCTTAGCTAAAATGTGATCCTGAAAATCACTAGGTGTACGATAGAGAGTGAAAAGATACAGAAAGGGAGTAAATAACACAGCTAGGACTGGGATTTTAGAAACTTCCTAGTCCAAGATAGGTCCTCTGTTTGTTTACCTTTTGTTGCAACATGCACCATAGTGGGACACGGTGGGTACTCAATAAATGTATGTTGATCAAGTCTGCATTTTGCAACATATCTCTGACATATCCACATCCATCCATCCATCCATCCATCCAACAACTATTTTTCAAGTGCTGGGTGCTGGCTATGAGCATCACCCAGTCCCTCGCCTGACTTCCTTGCTCTAAATGTCCCGAGATACTTCCACATCAAGGAGCCAAGACGGTGTAGACAGATATTAAAAGAAAACCTCCGAAAGAAGAGCTGGTCTGTCACAGTTTTTGACTGTCCCAGTGTGAGCAGTTTAGAAAGAAACAAAAGGAAGACTATTTATTTGCAAGCATGGAGTGCTTTGGGTGAGCAGAAAGCCCTACAGAAGGAAGTAGAGAATTCTGCTGGAGAAATGAACATAGGAAAAAACAAGGTGTTCCAGTACCCAAGAAATTATCTGTAAGTGCCTAAATAAGGAATCTGTGCACACCTAAGATCCAAATGAGTATCTGAAGGAAAATTAGCTTAAATTTGAGATGCCTGGCTGGCTTAGTCAGTAGAGCATTGTCACTCTTGATCTCAGGGTTGTGAGTTCAAGCCCCATGTTGCATGTAGACATTATTTTTTAAAAGTAAAGTCTTAAAAAAAAAAAAGGAAAGGAAAGAAAGCTTACATTTAACCCAATTTTCTCCGTGAAGAGAGACTATGGTAACAGAGGAGGGGTGGTACAGTATTGTGCAGAAAAAGATACTAGATCCCTTGATAGATCTCTACTGGGGAGTTAAACTCACAATCAATAAAGATGGTAATTATCTAAGTAGCTTTTGATTTACTTATGCATTCAACACTTTTTGAGTATATCAGACAAAATATGAATGTCTGGTAAGTGCCAGGCACTGTCCTAGGTTCTGGGACACAGTAGAGAGCAAGATGGATGGAGTCCTTGTCCTCACAAAGCTTCAGAAGGACCAATTCACACTCGCTAGGATGGCTAGAGTCAAAGAAGACAAATACAAGTGTTAGTGAGATGTGTAGACATTGGAACCCTCATACCTTGCTGGTGGGGATGGAAAATGGTACAGCCGCTTTAGAAAGCAGTCTGGCAATTCCTCAAAAGGATTAAACAGAGTTACCATGTGACCCAGCAATTCCACTCCTATGTATACTTCCAAAAGAAATGAAAACGTAGATTCACAGAAAAGCTTGTACATGAATGTTCACAGCAGCATCATTCAAAATAGCTAAAAAGTGGAAACAGCCCAATCGTCCATCGCCTGCTGGATGGATAAAGCAAATGTGGCATACCTATGCAGCGGGCTATTACTCAGCCATAGAAAGAAATAAAGTGCTGATGTGTGCTACACCACGGGTGAACCTTGAGAACATTACACTAACAAAAAGAAGCTAATCACAAAAGACCACATACTGTGTGACTCCACTTACGTGAAATTTCCAGATTAAGCAAATCCACCGAGACAAAAAGGCTAAGGGTTGCCAGAGCCTTGGGGGGTTGGTGAGGATGGAGAATGACTACTAGCAGGTTTCCTTTTGGGGGGATGAAAGTGTTCTGATTTAAATGATGGTTGCACAGCCTTGTGAATATACTAAATACCCCTGAGTTATACATTTGAAAGGGTGAATTTGATGGTATGTGCGTTACAGTGCGTTACCGTACGAAGTATTGAAATATTGAAGTGAGCAGTGACAATACAGTGTGACAGATAAGCCGAGGACAGGGCCTGGCTTGTGGTTAGCACTCAAATATTTGTCAAACGAATGAGTGAATGATGAAGTGGTGTCAGAGTGAAAGAACATGGCGCTGATGGAAGGGGATGGGCACCAACACAGATTTCCCAGCCAAGGCTGAAAAGATGAGCTGGTGATTAGCCAGAGGATGGGGTTGCAGGGGGAGAACTGGGTTTCGGGAAGACAAGAATGTGCCAAGCAAAGGGAACAGCATGTTAGAAGTCCTAGGAGCATGGCATCTTCAAGGAACCAAAAGCTGCTGGAGGGCTGATATGAGAGCATATGGGGAACCAAAGACGAAGCTGGTCCCTCAGGGGTAACCAAGAGGGTCCTAGGAGCCATGGTCAGGAGCGTGGCTCATATCCTGAGGGGACACATACTCTGGGAAGATTTATCAACATCATTATCATTAACAAGAATAAATGCTGGGGCACATGAGTGGCTTAGTCAGTTAAGCCTCTGATTCTTGATTTCTGCTCAGGTCATGATCTCACAGTTCCTGGAATGAAGCCTTGCATTGGGCTCTGCGCTGGCTGGCAGCACAGAGCCTGCTTGGGATTCTCTCTCTCTCTCTCTCTCTCTCTCTCTGGCCTCCCCCAGCGCGCTCTCTCTCTCTCTCTCTCTCTCTCTCTCTCAAAGTAAATAAATAAACATTTTAAAAATAATAACGGCCAGTGATTATTGAGCACTGAAGATGCCAAGACTTGAAAAATTAAGAAACTTGCCCCCTTCCCACATAAAGATCTCAGTTTTATATTCATAAAGATACCGGATGGAAACATGAGAAACAACATGATGTTGTCCCCTGGGGGTGGGCAGTGGGAACTGAACAGCTGGCTGACAGGATGGATGACAAATATTTGTTTCATTATATACGTTTTTGTATTTTGGTATTTGAGCCATGTAACTCGAGAGAGACAGAGAGACAAAGTATACACGTGTGCATTAAAGTCACACAGCTCACAGGACCAGAGCTGAACTTCTAGGCTTAACAGGGAACGTGCTCATCAAGGACTCTTTGGATGACAATTTCATTTTCTCTGTATGCTTGCCGACACGGTGAAAAAAGAGTAGATCTCTTTAACAGCTCTATTTCTTTTTGTAAATTAAGAATGGGGCGCCTGGGTGGCTCAGTTGGTTAAGTCTGACTCTTGGTTTCAGCTCTGGTCATGATCTCACAGTTTCATGAGTTCGAGCCCCACGTTGGGCTCTGTGCTGGCAGCAAAGTCTGCTTGGGATTCTCTGTCTCCCTTGCTCTCTGCCCCTCCCCAACTTGCACTGCCTCTGTTGCTCTCAAAATAAATAAACAAAAAATAAATAAATAAATGCATTTTTTAAAAAAGAATTTGCCCTTAAGGTTTATATTCCAGTCTAGTGATTATGATAGGCCAGTCTCTCTCACATCTGGCACCACAGAACAGCTGGGAGCTTGAACGGCAAAAGTGAAGCCTCTCTCTCCTCTCTGCAGCGAGATGACCTTAGGCTTAGGTGCCCTGTGGGACTCTGACCAGCAGCCTTGCTCAGGCGATGCCCTTGTTATCTCCTTGCGCACTTATTAAATAACACATTTCCTTTTAAATTAAAATATTAAAACACAGAGCAGGGAAAGTGCTTCATTCAGTAGCTTGACTCTACCCTTTCCATCTTAGGGAGAGTGACTCATGGCATAACAACAGGCATCCACGGAGACCTGCAGCCTCAGATTAGTTTCGTTTTGTCATTTGTTGCGTGGAGAGTCCAGTATGGGTTTTGCTGCAAGTTTCTCCTGTGGGTTCCTGGTTTAGAGTTAATGCGTCCGGGGACGTGTCAAGTCATTTCGGATGCTCTCAATGCAAGGATACCAGATGCAGAAATGGCCCCAGCTAGATTTGGGACTCGTGTGTTACTATTTTTTATCTTCATGCTCTCACTGACCCTGGGTGAGCCGCTTCCTGGCTCTCCTTCAGCTGTGAAACAGGGTTAATAAACCACTGACCCACCTACCAGAACTGTCAGGAGAAAGGGCTGATAACATTGGGGTTGCCAAAGTCCGCAAATGCCGGTGCATAACACTGCTGCAAAGCCCCAGTTTCAAACATCTCCGGAAGAATGTAAGTCTGGGAGGTTCCTGAAAGGTTCAGAAAATGAAGGAAATAGCTTGCTGGGGCCTGCTCCTGGGAAGCCTTAGGAAACCTGTGGCCTCCTTCCTCTCTGTCTCCATGAGCCATGGCTTTGGAGGGAGCCCCCAGCACCTCCTCTGGCGGGGTGCAGGATAAGTGTCTCCCAGTAAGAAATTTCCTCCCAGACCTCTCAGAGCTCTTTACATTTTTATTATTTTGCTTGAAAGGGAAACCTCAGAGAAGCCAGGGTAATAGGCAACCAAATGCACACAGCGAGGAGCAGGAGCATGTGTGCACGTCCACAAATATTTGTTGATTGATGGAGAGGAAAATTACTAGTGGGGCTCAGGGCAGGATTTCAAGATTCCCAGATGTAAAGGGACTGAGGGGTCGGCTAACTCCACATTCTGCAGAAGAGGAAGCACGGGACTAGAAAGATAAAGGGTCTGAGCTCAAACTCACAAGGCTAGTTGCTGATAACAGCCAGACAAAGCCCTGGATTTCTGCGTTGACCACGTACCCTGCCTTCCTGTGGTGTGGCTAGCAAGTGACCCTCTGAAAAGACCTTGCTTGGTGATAAGAGCCCTGTGTCCTGGTCAGCAAGCTGAGATCTACTTGACGAGGGACCCCCAACTGTCTCCCAGTCTCTGATTCAGACAGGACATTCATATGCGGATCTCAAAGGCACACAGCAGTCAAGAAGCAGCCAGAGAGCTCTAGATTTAGCTCCAGAGTCCCCCAATCTTTTTGTGATGACAGCGTGGATGGCAGTCAGAAAAAGGAAGGGCCCCAGGGGGCAGTATGAAAGTTTCTCAGGCTCATGCTCCCTCTCTCTGGGTGGGCTCATTCGGTTAAGCCTCCCACTTTGGCTCAGGTCATGATTTCATGGTTTGTGGGTTTGAGCCCCGTGTTGGGCTCTGTGCTGACAGCTCAGAGCCTGGAGCCTGCTTCGGATTCTGTGTCTCCCTCTCTCTCTCCGTCCCTCTTTCCCACCCGCTCACTCTCAAAAATAAATAAACATTAAAAAAAATTTTTTTTTAATTCTACCGGGGTTTTTTTTCACATTAAGAAAGAAGACATTGAGAGAACAGAGGGCACCAAGGACTTGGAACCCAAAGTACTTTCTGTGCCTACAAATCATGACCAGCAGGTTTTGAGAACTAGACACATGTGAACTAAAGAGGCGGGCGTGGAGAAGGGTTGCAGAAGTGCTCAGGGCAATTGTAAGGCAATCCTACCAGTTCTAGTAGGAAATATTACCATGCTACATATAGACAGAAAGCTTTGGAATACCTATATCTCTATCTCTACCTGTATCTCTTTATCCAAAATATAATTCAAATGCCCAAGCAGGGCCTTCCTCACCAGCCCTTTCCAGCTTTTCCAGCTGTACTTCTTGCTACAACCTGCCACATACCCTAAGTTGTAGCTATACCTGACTATTTGCTAATCACTTATTTAGCACCTATTTATTGAGCACCTACTATATCCAAAGCTACAGGCAAATAAACAAGACTATGGCACGTTAGATGAATGAATTCACTTATTCCTACGTGATGGCATGAGCGTGCCTAGGAGGTACTCTTTTTTTTTTAAGTTTATTTATTTATTTATTTTGAGAGACAGAGAGTGAGGGCGGGGCAGAGAGAGAGAGAGAGAGGGAGAGAGAGAATCCCAAGCAGCCTCCGTGCTCTCAGCCCAGAGCTGGATGAAGGGCTCTAACTCACGAACTGTGAAGTCACAACCTGAGCCAAAATCAAGAGCTAGAAGCTTAACCCACTGAGCCACCCAGGCGCCCAGAGAAAGTATTCTTTATCTTTCCTTCTCTCTGGCCTTGAACCTTGTTTGCAGTTTTTTCCCTTCCTGGCCTGGTGAGCTGAGGCCCTTCTCTCCAGAGCAGTCTTTGGCCTTTTCTGTGATAGAGATTTGGGAGGAAACTGGGAAGCAAGAAGAAAGGCCAAAGCGGGAGGGTGAAGGCCAGGGCTGGAGGAGTTTTTTAAGGGCTACAGTGTGTGAGAATAAGGAATAAATGGATAGGAAAGAAGGCAAAGGGTTTTAAGGAGAAGGAATGGTGATTCTGTGTCCCCTTATGAGCGTAAAGAGTTACAAGTAAAGACCTTGAAATTACTTTTGGTTTCAGTTTCGCAGAAGGCATCCTTTTGACCTAGACAGTACTCTAGGGACATGACTTTATATGCTTTTCCCATTCTTGCACAAATATGGAGTGTCCTGTATGTGTAGTCACCATACAAGACTGAACGAAACAGATCTGGTCCCTCTCTTCCCGAAGCTTGAAAATATTAAATAAACAAATATTGAATTACAAATTGTGATGTGTATTTTGAAGGAAAAGAAAGAAGCAGAGCTTTGTGAGTGTTTTTTGGGGAATTCCTTTATCTTTGGAACACATCTCCCCTCTTCACACTTAAGGGTCTTTGTCCACACTTCCGGCGCTAAAATACTTCTTTTGATAGTGTATTCTATCAAAACGCTAATATTATACTGAAAAGCTTAAACGGCACCTTGTTCAGGATGCGGTGTCAGGTTTCTTATTTAGGCTGTCCTCCCCTGCCACGTTGCTTGCAAGTCTCATAAAACCCAATTCAGGGGTGCCTGGGTGGCTCACTGGGTTAAGCATTTGACTCCTGATTTGGGCTCTAGTCTTGATCTCACGGTTTGTGAGTTAGAGCCCTGCCTTGGGCTCCATGCTGAGAGCACAGAGCCTGCTTGGAATTCTCCCTGTCTCTCTCACTGCCTCTTCTCTATTAATGTGCGCGCGCTCTCTCTCTCTCTCTAAAAATAAAGAAGCATGAAAAAAATTCAGGGGGCACCTGGGTGGCTCAGTTAGTTGGGCGTTTGACTTTGGCTCTGGTCATAACTTCGGCCTGCATTGGGCTCTGTGCTGACAGCTCAGAGCCTGGAGCCTGCTTCAGATTCTGTGTCTCCCTCTCTCTCTGCCCCTCCCCCACTTACACTCTGTCTCTGTCTCTGTCTCTCTCTCTCAAAAATAAACATTAAAAAAAAATTCGGGGGGGCGCCTGGGTGGCTTAGTCGGTTGAGCATCCGACTTTGGCTCAGGTCATGATCTCACAGCTCGTGGGTTCGAGCCCCACATCGGGCTCTGTGCTGACACCTTGGAGCCTGGAGCCTGCTTCTGCTTCTGTGTCTCCCTCTCTCTCTGCCCCTAACCCACTCGCATTCTGTCTCTGTCTCTCTCAAAAATAAACATTAAAAAAAATTAAAAAAAAAAAATTGGGGCACCTGGGTGCCTCAGTTGGTTAGGAGTCTGACCTTGACTCAGGCCATGATCTCGAGGTTCACGTGTTCAAGCCCCATATGGAGCTCTCTGCTGTCCTAATGGAACGTGCTTTAGATCCTCTGTCCCCTCCTCTCTTTGCCCCTACCCCTGTGTGTGTGTGTGTGTGTGTGTGTGTGTGTGTGTACAGGCGCACGCACACGCATGCACGTTCACTGTCTCTCTCTCAAAACTAATAGGGGCGCCTGGGTGGCGCAGTCGGTTAAACGTCCGACTTCAGCCAGGTCACGATCTCGTGGTCCGTGAGTTCGAGCCCCGCGTCAGGCTCTGGGCTGATGGCTTGGAGCCTGGAGCCTGTTTCCGATTCTGTGTCTCCCTCTCTCTCTGCCCCTCCCCCGTTCATGCTCTGTCTCTCTCTGTCCCAAAAATAAATAAAAAACGTTGAAAAAAAAAACTAATAAACACTAACAACAACAGCAACAACAATAATAGGGGCGCCTGAGTGGCTCAGTAGGTTGGATGTCTGACTCTTGATTTCAGCTCAGGTCATGATCTCGCGGTTCCTGGGATTCAGCCCCGCGTGGGGCTCCATGCTGTGAGCATGGAGCCTGCTTGGGATTCTCTCTCTACGTCTCTCTCTCTCTCTGTCTCTCTCTATCCCTCCCTCATGTGCTCACTCTCCCTCTCCCTCAAAATAAATAAAGTTAAGGAAAAAAAAAACCCACAACAAAAAACCCTATTTACTCTCCAAACTTTGTACCTGTTGTACTGTGACCAACTCTCCCACTTTGTCTGGACTGAAGGGATTCCTGGGCAAGTTGGTCACCCTAATTTGTTGATATTGTCAGTCTTCCCCATTATATCCAACACTCCAGAAGGAAAGGTGATCCTTCTTATCTCTATTCATGCCGGGACTTGTACCTAGAAATAGTGATAACATTAACAACAATAGTAGTTTACACTTGAGTGTTGACTACGTTCCTGGCCCTGTGGTTAACTCCTTACAAGAACCAAACAGATAGGTCATTTCTCCTTTCTTTCTTTTGTTAATATATTTTTCCTTTCTTTCTTTTTTTTAAATATATCCTTTTAAATATATTTTTGAAAGAGGGACAGACAGAGCACGAGTGGGGGAGGGGCAGAGAGAGAGGGAGACACAGAATCGGAAGCAGGCTCCAGGCTCTGAGCCATCAGCACAGAGCCCGATGCGGGGCTCGAACTCACAGACTGTGAGATCATGACCTGAGCCGAAGTCAGATGCTTAACCGACCGAGCTTCCCAGGTGCCCCCATTTCTCCTTTCTATAAAAAAATTGAAGCTAAGCCAGTCAAGCCGGGATTTGAGAGGGTGGGACGAAAGAAGAGCACCTAATCACCACTCACCATATCAGCACAGTGGTTCTCAAACTCTTTGTCAGGAGCTCTTCACACTCTTAAATATTATTAAGGACCCTCCCTACCAAACTTTCATGTGGGCCGTATCTACTGAAAGTAACTATTAGAAGTTAAAACCAAGGGATGCCTAAATGGCTCAGTTGGTTAAGCATCTTACTCTTGGTTTTGTCTGTGGTCGCGATCTTACGGTTTCGTGAGACAGAGCCACGCGTCGTAGAGCTCTACTCTGAAGGTGTGGAGCCTGCTGTAGATTCTCTCTCTGACCCTCCCTTGCTCATGCTCTCTCTCTCTCTCTCAAAATAAATAAATTAACATTAAAAAAAATAAAACCAGGAATTTAATATATATTATTTCAGGATTTCACTTGAACATTAATGTGCATTATTATTGATACATTTTGTAAGTAAAAAATACCTGTTTCCTAAAACGAAAAAACTCTAGCGCGAAGAGTGGCAGATCTCTTTAATGTCTGGCTCAAGAGCAAAGCTCTATTCTCACATCTGCTTATGTTGTTTACTATATACCACATAGCTTCTGGAAAGAAAGTGAAAAAGGCAAATAACTACCTTAGTACGATTATGAAAAATGTTTCACCTTTGGAGACCCCCTGGGGTCCCTGGTCACTTTGGTAGGCACTGCTGTTTCCTATGAAAAAAAAAATCGTGCCTTCGGACTTATCAATGCCTTTACTGGCGGCCTCAGGAGATGAGGTAAATCTTTGGTTTGCGCGAATGCCGGGTTTTGGTTCGCCGGGGCCCTACTGGGGGACACCCGCGAAGAGACAGGGAGGACAACACGCGCCTCCCCTCGCCAAATCCTAACTCGCGAGCTCTCCGCGAGTTACCCCCCGCGCCGCTCACCCTTGGACTACGACTCCCGGTAGAGCTTGCGACAGGGGGCGTGTACCCGCAGCTGCGGGGAGCGTGGGTCACTCAAGCCGAGGGACGCAAATGGAGGGGGCGTGTCTGTTTGGGGTAGGCGCCGTGACTCAATTGGAGGAGCCGAGGAGAGGGGGCGGAGCCTGCGTTTGGGTCAGCCAATGGTTTGAGGTCAGGCGGAAGAGGGGGACGGGGCGTGGCAGGGCTCACTCGCGGGCTGCGTGGGGCTCACCGAGCCCGGGAACGCAGGTTTCGGGGGGGTGGGAACGCGCAGCCCTGGGGCCGGGCGGCTGCGTGCGGAGATGGCGGCGCGATGGAGCAGCGAGAACGTGGTGGTAGAGTTCCGCGACTCGCAGGTGAGCTGGGGGCCAAATGGAGCCTTCTGGGCATGCGCCCTCCGTGGTTCCCCTCCCCCACGTTGCCGAGTCCGTCTTGGGGGTGCCAAGGCTATCCTCTAGCCCCCTCTGGGGAATTAGGTTAGGGTTGACCCGGAGCTGTCAGACCCGAGCGGACGAGGGGAGCCTTGATGACCTTTGGGGGCGGTTGGGGCGATCGCGGATGGGGTATCGGGATTCCCCGCGGTGGTCCGGGTAGTAGGGTCGGCCTTGGGACACCGAAGCGCAAAGATTGAGCGCGAGTGACTGCTGAGGGAAGGCTTTCCCAGACCAGGGTGGTGAGGAGAGGATATGCTCCCCGAGGCCCCGGGACTTGAGGCTTAGTGACTTTGGGTGAGCCGCACAACTTCTCTGAGCCTCAGCTGCGTGGCCTTAACCTTGCCTCACAGGACTTTGGAGTGGATTCGATTAAAAGAAAAACAAGACTGCGTGTAAAGTGCCTGTTTCTGCAACTAAGCTTTTAAGTGGTTGCTGATGGTAGAATAGTGAAAGTATTATATACAGAGTAGGCGTGTGCGCTGCACGCATTGCTCGGGTTCGAATCCGGGCTGAGCCCTAGAATCCCGGCTTAGCCCTAGCCGGTCATTCCCCCTCAGTGCATGAGTTTTCTCACCTGTGAGAAGGTGCGAGTCGTTCCTACCTCCGTAGGGTTGGCGTGAGAATTTTATATTTAGAATATGTGGCACAGTGACGGGCACGTGGTAAGCCTCCAGGAACAGGAACGTTAGCACATACTAAAGAGATTTTTTTTTTACCGTTTTTCTATGTCGTGCCTTCCTAATGCCTGGCCTTGTGCTAAGCGACTTGTCTACATTTTCTTTTCCTAATTCATGAAAGAACCAAGATAAGTAGATGTTATCCGATATTATCCCCCTCCCCCCACCTCTTTTTTTCCCCAAAGGAGGAAGATGATCTCGGTTGGGTGATCTCAAGTGACTTGGCCAAGGCCTCCCATTATGGTGGCCAGATTGGCATTTGAATGCAGGCATCCGGCCCCAGGAATCTTGTTGGGTTCATTGCACTGCTTTGCTTCGGTCTGTAGGAAGCTGTCATACAGTCATTCCACAATAAATATCCCATTTCCCTTACTCCATCACCCAGGACAGGGTCTTGGTGATTCTCCATTTATTCAACAAATATTTATTGACTACCTTCTGTGGGCCAGGCTTTCATTCACAGATTGATTCAACAGGAATTTATTGAGCCCTTGCCTGGGGCACAGCGCACACTGTATCAGTACTCAGGTGAATTATACTGAAGGGAACTCTGGATTACATCAAGGGGTGCTGTGGTTTCTTCTTTCTAAAACTCCATCCCTTTTTCTTTTTTGCCATAAAGATTAATGAGTAGAGGAGCCACCCACCGCTTTGCTCTGTGGTCCCCTCTGATACATAGCCCCCAGGGAGAATTTGAGCCGCAGCATTCGGATTAAAGGTTTCTGAGACATTTTGCACTGTCAGCACGGTGTCTTGGGAGGCCTGCTGTCCCCAAGGGAGGCGCCAGACTCCTAGGGAAAAAGAAGTGTACTCCTGTTGTCCTCCTTGCTAATTGCTTTCACGGGGACTAACAACAGAGTCGTGTATGGTACCTCTGAGCCTGCTAATTTGGAAGCTACTAATCTGCAAATGCTTTAATTCTCACTGAAACCCAGGTAGTCACACCCCTCCTTCTCTATGGAGATGTAATTGAAGAGGCCTGCTGAGAGGGTGCTGACACATATATTAGGATGTATGAAGTAATATCAAATAATTAAATCTGAACAGCAGTTGTCATAGGAAGAGAACAAAGTAAATTGGGCAATTTAACTGCCTTGCGGGAGCTTCTCTTTTTCTTTTTATATTTTTCTATTCATTTGGAAAGGTGCAACCTAGTTTGAATTAGCAGGGTTTTGTGGTTGTTTCTGGTGGCAATGGGGAGGGATCTGGACCCACTTTATTAACTGTTTCATTCAGACAGAAAAAATCAAAACTCTTCATATTGTGTTTTTGAAAAGGAAAGCCAGAACAATAAACTTTTCAAAACACCCTGCCTCTTTTAAAAATAGTTTTTTAGGGGCACCTGGGTGGCTCAGTTGGTTGAGCATCTGACTGCGGCTCAGGTCATGATCTCATGGCTTGTGGGTTTGAACCCAGAGTTGTGGTCTGTGCTGACAGCTCAGAGCCTGGAGTCTGCTTCGGATTCTGTGTCTCCTCTTTCTCTGCCCCTCCTCTGTTTGCTCTCTCTGTCTCAAAAATAAACAAACATTAAAAAAAAATTGTTTTTAAATTGTTTTTTAAAAACTTAAAGCATTTTGGTTTTTCAGAGAAAACCCCCAGCCTGAAAGGTGAAACTTTTTTCTTTCTTTAAAAGAATTGTTTGGAATTAAGATTTTTTTTCTTATTTAATGTTTATTTATGTTTGAAAGAGAGAGAGAGAGAGAGCATGAGCGGGGTAGGGGTAGAGAGAGAGGGAGACACAGAATCTGAAGCAGGCTCCAGGCTCTGAATTGTCAGCACAGAGCCCCATGTGGGTTTCGAACTCAAGAACCATGAGATCAAGACCTAAGCTGAAGTCGGACCCTCAACCAGCTGAGCCACCCAGGTGCCCTGGAATTAAGTTCTTTATTGATGGTTTCTTTATTGATTGTAGTCTCTTTATGATATTCTTTTATTGAATTGTTAATTTTTATTTTTTACAGTTTTTATTTATTTATTTTGAGAGAGAGAGAACCCATGCACATGCGTAGTGCAGGTGGGGCGGGGGTGGGGGGGAAGAGAATCCCAAGCAGGCTCAGCACTGACAGTGCCCAGTCCGATGTGGGGCTCGAACTCACAAACCATGAGCTGTGAGATCATGACCTGAGCTGAAATCGAGTGTCAGATGCTTAACGGCTGAGCCACCCAGGCGCTGCAGATGAAACTCTTTTTTCACATTTTCTACAAGAGTCATCCACTTTATAAAACAACGCCTTGAGATGTCCCTGTCACTGATCAGTAGTAAAGAACCTGTGGTGCTTGGCAACTGCTCTGAAGTGATCCCTGGAATCGATGAGTGTTAAGACTGTAAGAAAACTTAGAGATAACTTTGTAGAGCAACACCGTCCAGTAGAATTTTCTGTATTGATGGAAATGTGACCGTTGAGTACTTGAAATGGGGCTAGGGCAACCAAGAAATTGCATTTTTAATTTAATTAAAATTTAATTGACATTAAAATTTTTTTTTTTTTAACGTTTATTCATCTTTGGGACAGAGAGAGACAGAGCATGAACGGGGGAGGGGCAGAGAGAGAGGGAGACACAGAATCGGAAGCAGGCTCCAGGCTCCGAGCCATCAGCCCAGAGCCCGACGCGGGGCTCGAACCCACGGACCGCGAGATCGTGACCTGAGCCGAAGTCGGACGCTTAACTGACTGAGCCACCCAGGTGCCCCAAATTAATTGACATTTAAATAGCCACTTGTAGCTAGTAGCTATGCTCTTGCATTGGAGATGAAATAGTTTCACTCTCAAAGACGTAAGATGGTGGAATGTGCAGTTCACAAGCTCTAAACCAATGGGAAGAGCAGAAACAGTTCAGAATAGGAGTTTGATGAAGACAGGAATCCAAACCCATGGCAACAGTTTGCCTAATGTCTCTGCTTTGGCAGCCATGAGGTGTCTAAAACTCAGTATTCCAAAGGAGTTGGACATACTCAGCACCACTTTCCCTGCATCCCGGCTTTTTGCTTCCTTCCACTTCATCTTCTGCAGAGCCCAGTGGTTTTTTTAAAGGCTTTTATTTTAGGGGCGCCTGGGTGGCTCAGTCGGTTGGGTGTCCGACTTCGGCTCAGGTCACGATCTCGCGGTCCGTGAGTTCCAGCCCCGCGTCGGGCTCTGGGCTGACGGCTCGGAGCCTGGAGCCTGCTTCCGATTCTGTGTCTCCCTCTCTCTCTGCCCCTCCCCCGTTCATGCTCTGTCTCTCTCTGTCTCAAAAATAAATAAACGTTAAAAAAAAATTAAAAAAAAAATTAAAAAATAAAAAAAAATAAAGGCTTTTATTTTATTTTGTTTAAAAAAAGTTTTTTAAATGCTTTTTATTTTATTTTTGGAAGAGCGAGCAAGAGAGAAAGACAGAGCGTGAGCAGGGGAGGGGCAGAGGGAGACGGAGACACCGAATCCAAAGCAGGCTCCAGGCTCCGAGCTGTGAGCACAGAGCCTGACACCAGGCTCGAACTCACGAACCTCAAGATCATGACCTGAGCTGAAGTCAGATGCTTAACCAACTGAGCCACCCAGGTGCCCTTAAAGGCTTTTCTTTTTTTTTTTTTTTTAAAGTTTATTTGTTTATTTTGAGAGAGAGAGAGTGTGTGCGCTCATGAACAGGAGAGGGGCAGAGAGAGAGGGAGACAGAGAATCCCAGGCAGGCTCCAAGTAATCAGCATGGGGCTCGTACTCACAAACCGTGAGATCATAACCGGAGCTGAAATCAAGTGTTAGATGCTTAACTTGCTGAGCCATCTAGGCTCCTCCCCCAGAGTTTTTTTTTAAAACCAAGTTTATTGAAGTACAGTTAATATACAATTCCCCCTTTTAAGTGTAAAATTTGTTGAGTTTGGCCACTGTACGTGGTCCTGTAGCCACCACCACAATTAAAATACAGAACCCTGCCACACAGTTCCCTGGTGCCCCTGTGTAGACAGTCATAGCACCGCCCTCTGGCAGCTGCTGAGGTGGTTTATGTAAGACAAGGATTGTACAGTGTGGAGCCCTTTAAACCTGGCCTGTCACCCTTGACCCAGTGCCTTTGACATTCATCTATGTTGGTTGTTAAGCATCCCAGTTAGTCTCCTTTTTTATTGCCCACCAGTAGTGTTCCAGTGTATGCAGAGGCCACAGTCTATCCATACACCCGTTGATGGATATTCAAGTTGTTACCACTTTTTGGCGATTATGGTTAAAGCTGTGATAAAATATCAAGGTGATTTTTTTAAAACCTTATTTTGTTCATATTCCTCCTTTGATGAAAATGCTTCAGTGACTTCCTATTGCATGGAGTGTAGAATATAAATTCCTTATTTTAGACTGTTTTGTGGGCTGGTCTCTGCCTACTTCTCAGATCGCATCTTGTACCACTTTCGCCCTCAGTCACTGTTTATTTTCATCTTTCGCCGGCAGCTCCAGGGGGAGCACCGTGAGGGGTGCTTGGTATGCAGTAGCACTCAATAAATATTTGTTGAGTTAATAAGTGTAAAAAAATCAATTATGTTGATGAACACTATTAACACGAATTAGGAAAAAGGTGTTTAGATTTTCATAGTTTTAAAAATAAATTCTAGAGTAATTTTAGACTTACAGAAAAATTGGGAAGATAGTACAGAGAGTTCCCATATACCCTGCACCCATTTCCCCCTATTAAAAACCATCTTATACTCTGGGGTGCCTGGGTGGTTCAGTTGGTTAAGCCTCTGACTCTTGGTTTCAGCTCAGGTCATGATCTTTCAATTTGTGAGCTTGAGCGCTATATTCTTCTTCTTCTTTTTTTTAATTTAACATTTGTGTTCACTCTTGTGCACATTTGTGCTCTCTCTAAAAATAGATAAAAACTTTAAAAATATTTACAAAAACATCCTATACTAGAATGTATATTTTCTACAATTAACAAATCAATATTGATACTTAACTCGAATCCATACTTTACTCAGATTTCCTTAGTTTTCACCTAATGTCCTTTTTCTGTTCTGGGATTCCGTTCAGGACGCCACATTACATTTACATGCAACTCCTCAGGCTCCTTGGCTGTCACAGTTTCTCAGATGATGTCTTTGATGACTTTGACAGTGTTGAGGAATACCAGTCAGGTGTTTTGTAGAATATCCCTCAGTTCGGATTTGTCTGATGGTCTTTCTCGTGATTAGACTGGGCTTATGGGTTTCAGGGAGGACCCTAGAGATAAAGTATCATTCTCATCACATCGTATCAACGGTACTTACTGTGAAAGTGACATATCGCTGTTGATGTTGACCTGGCTGAAGTAGTGCTTGTCAGGTTTGTCTACTATAAACTTACTTTTTGCCTTCTGTTTATACTACACTGTTTGGAAAATCGTCTGTATATGCAGCCTAAGTTTGTTTATTTATTTTTAGATTAAAAAAAATTTTTTTTAATGTTTGTTTATTTTTGAGAGATAGAGACAGAGCGCAAGCAAGGGAGAGGCAGAGAGAGAGGGAGACACAGAATCTGAAGCAGGCTCCAGGCTCTGAGCTGTCAGCACAGAGGCCGACACAGGGCCTGACCCCATGAACCGTGAGATCATGACCTGACCTAAGTCGGGCGCTCAACCAACTGAGCCGTCCAGGGTCCCCCATGAGGCCTGAATTTAAACAGTGGAGGGTTGTGGCGCCTGGGCGGCTCAGTCGGTTAAGCGTCCGACTTCGGCTCAGGTCACGATCTCGCGGTATGTGGGTTCGAGCCCCGCGTCGGGCTCTGTGCTGACTGCTCAGAGCCTGGAGCCTGTTTCAGATTCTGTGTCTCCCTCTCTCTCTGACCCTCCCCCGTTCACGCTCTGTCTCTCTCTGTCTCAAAAATAAATAAACGTTAAAAAAAAAATTAAAAAAAAAATAAACAGTGGAGGGTTCTTTCTTTCTTTCTTTCTTTCTTGAATTAGTTGCTTGTATCAGTGTGATATATATTTTATACCTTGGATTATAATCCAATACTACTTTATTTTACTATATTTATTTTGTTGCTCCAATTGTCCCAGTTTTCACCATTGGGAGCTCTTTCAGATGTTTCATGTATTCCTTTGGCATGACCCCCATCATTGTTTCCACTTGTTTGTAGGTTTTTTTTTTTTTTAATTTTTTTCAACGTTTTTTATTTTTTTTTGGGACAGAGAGAGACAGAGCATGAACGGGGGGGGGGCAGAGAGAGAGGGAGACACAGAATCGGAAACAGGCTCCAGGCTCCCAGCCGTCAGCCCAGAGCCTGACGCGGGGCTCGAACTCACGGACCGCGAGATCGTGACCTGGCTGAAGTCGGACGCTTAACCGACTGCGCCACCCAGGCGCCCCATGTAGGTTTTTAAAATACACAGTACTTCCTTATTTTCTGGTACTATAAGATGCTTAACTCTCATCATGTATATTTTCCTGCCCCAGTCCCAGAATTAGCCATTTGTCCAAGGAGTCCTGGTTTCTTTTATTGGAGAATGACATCAGATACTAAAACCTGGTTACAGATGTGCTCGTTGCTCTTGGGGTGTCATCGCTTCCAGGCACTCATATGACAAAACAGGAAATATACTACTAATCCATGAATACGTGTGTATCTGTAAGTGTATGTATATGTAACCATCTGTATATCAAGCTGAACGGGAGATCATGTTTAACATCTACTCTAAGTCATTACCACAAGTGTCGTTGTGGCTCCACCCTTTGCTTGTCAGTAATCTCCCACGCCAGTCATGAGAAACGGGGCCCCAGCCATCCTCTGTCCATTTACTTATTGTTCATTCCAAAATACATGGATAGTCGTTTCAGAATTTTAACCTGTACCCTTGTAGGAGTGACGTTATCAGCTGGAGTGCGGTGCTTATGTACAGTTCTTTTCCCCTTTAGTCTTACAGACTCCACTAAGGTTTTCATCATTTTTAAGCAGCCTTTCACTTCTTCACACTGTGGTCAAGTTTGTTCCTTCCTTCATTCATTCTTTCTTTCTTCTCTCTCTCTCTCTTTTTGAAGATTCTATTTTATTGAAAAAAATTTTTTTTACTGTTTGCTTATTTTGAGAGAGAGGGAACGTGCATGGGCACAGGTCCACGCACTGGGCAGGGGCAGAGAGAGAGAGGGAGAGAGAGAATCCCAAGTCGACTCTGTGCTGCCAGCTCAGAGCCCAATGTGGGCTTTGATCCCACGAACGTGAGATCATGACTTGAGCCGAAGTCAGGAGTCCAACACTTAATCGACTGAGCCACCCAGGAGCCCCTAGAAGTGTATTTTTAATGCAGTTGAATTTATACGTTGTGCTTTTTCAGTCTATTTAAGAAAAATCTATATTCTAGGTTCATAGAGACATTCTCCAATAAATTTTTTCTTGCTTCTCTGTTTCTTTTTGAAATTAAAAATGAAGCATCTCAGCAGAAAGTGTATTCCCTGCTTCCCTAATGGTGGGTGACTTATTAGTCTCAACATTACAGCAACTCGTCCGGACAGATAAAAATTGAGGCTTTTTTTTTTTTTTGCTCTAAATAAACAAATCAAAAATAAAACACAACTCGGCAAATTCTTTAACTAAAAGGCTATGAATAGTTAATATAGTCCAGACACTTTCCTGGAGCAGTCCAGCTTTGGTCCCAGCTTTCCTAGTTTCCCTGAAAGTTCATTTTGAAAACTATGGGGATGGAAGGGCATAGTAGAGCTGTTTTTGGTGAAAGTGACTATTCTGTGAATTCCGCAAATTCTTTGTTTTCTAGAACATTTGATGTAAAGATGCAGTAATGAATGGGGGAAGAGTATGTACAGCCAAGAGTTTAAGGGTTTGGAGCTGGAGCACAGTGTCAGAATCCAGGTTATGTCATCTATCTGCCATGTGATCTTGGGCACATTAGTGCCTTTTAAGCTTCAGTTTCTTTATACCTAGAACAAGAGTAATAGTATCTGCCTGTGTCCAGGATTCCCCGCACCACTCCTGGTTTCACTAGGAGGATTCACAGCTGTATTTGCAATTACGATTTATTACAGTGAAAGGACACAAAGCAAATTCAAAGGGAAAAGGCACATGGCGTGAAGTCTGGAGGAAACTGGGTGCAAGAGACCTTTCCCAATGGAGTCCCTCAGACGTGCTTAATTCCTCTAGCTTTGAATTATAGCAACGCATGTGAAATGTACCAGAGAAGCTCATCAGAGACTCAGTGCCCAAGGTTTTTATCTGGGGCGGGTCACCCAGGCTCCCTCTGGAGCGCGTGAATCACAATCGCACACCCCCAGCAGGGCGGCAGGCGCTCAGCATAAACCACATTGTTTGTACACACAGCGTAGGCACAGTGAGCCACTCTTATCAGTTAGGGAATGGTGGGAACACTCCAAATCCAAGTTCCCAGACACCAGCCAAAAGCCAGCCTTGCAGGCAGGCCTTTCTGAGGTCAGCAGTCTCCTGCCTGCTGGGGTTACTCTTTTCTGCACACCACCTGACAGTTAATGTGAGGATTGAGTGAGATAATCAACATAGAGCGCTTAGCACAGTGATCGGCATATATTAATTGCTTGCTACGTGTTAATTATTATGATTATATTAGAAAGCTTGTGTAAGGAAGCAAGAAACAGCCCGACAAGATAGCCTTATGGAGCCGAGAGGACCTATGGAAGACAGCCCGTCTACCCTCTTATTTTACAGACATGGAACCTGAGATTCAGAAAGGTTAGGTGATTTTCCTAGCGATACCCACTCTGTGCCATCTTAGCTTGTGGGAACGTGAGGATGTTCTCATTTTAGACGGAGACTTCCCAAGAAGCACCCATTGTGCTGAGTGTGTGAACAGAACCTCGGATACAAACCTCTAGAAAGCATTAGACAAGGATGGTTCAAAAGCAGCCTTGGCAGCAGTGGCTGTCTCTGATTTAAAGAGATTGGATATTGTCATTGGAAATGCTCTGATCCTTTTTATGTCAGTGGGTTTCAGTCTGTGGTTTTATTCTATGAAATCTGATAGTACATATGTTACAGTCATTGCTCAGGCATGTGACAAACTGATTTTCGGGGAGCTGACCTAGCTCTGATTTGCACTGATTGGATGTTTCCACTTTGCGTCATTTGGAAGGATGAATAGGCAAAGTGTTTTCATATTTTTGAACAGCTCTTTCTAATTCAGCTGAGGTTGAAAGAGGAAGAGTTGATTTCTTTGCTAGTTTATTTGAAGAAATAAACAAACGTTGGCTTTTGTTCTGCAGATAGCAGTGGTCTCTGTAGGGAGGCTTTCTTTTGCATTGAATCAGGGTAGCAAGATAGCCCTATGAAGCTATATATTATCTTCCCAGAGAGATGAGCTTTCTAACAGAACCATTGTGCTTGCACCAAAATTTAACTGTAAATCCAAAATGGATTGGTAATGCAATCCATCTCCAAATTCAGTGTCCCCTGACCATTTGTAAAGTATCATACCGGTTGTTTTCTAAAAGATGAAAATGTTAACTCGGGAAACAACAGATGTTGGTGAGGATGAGGAGAAATGGGAACCCTCTTGCACTGTTGGTGGGAATGCACATTAGTGCAGCCGCTCTGGAAAACTGTGGAGGTTCCTCAAAAAATTAAAAATAGAATTACCTTACGACCCAGCAACAGCACTACTAGGAATTTATCCAAAGGGTACAGGAGTGCTGATTCATAGAGGCACATGTACCCCAATGTTTATAGCAGCACTTTCAACAATAGCCAAAGTATGGAAAGAGCCCACATGTCCATCAACTGATGAATGGATAAAGAAGATGTGGTTTATATATACAATGGAATGCTACCTGGCAATGAGAAAGCATGAAATCTTTTCATTTGCAGCAACGTGAATGGAACTGGAAGGTATTATGCTAAGTGAAATAAGTCGTTCAGAGAAAGACAGATATATGTTTTCACTCATATGTGGAATTTGAGAAACTTAACAGAAGACCATGGGGGAAGGGAAAGGGAAAAAAATAGTTTCATAGAGGGAGGCAAACCATAAGAGACTCTTAAATACAGAGAACAAACTGAGGGTTGATGGAGGGGCAGGGGAGAGGGAAAAATGGATGATGGGCATTGAGGAAGGCACTTGTTGGGATGAACAGTGGGTGTTGTATCTAAGTGATGAATCATGTGAATCTAGTCCCGAAACCAAGAGCACACTGTATTTATCAATTTTTTTTGGTGGGGGGGGAGGGTAGCAGTTTTATTGAGATCTAATTCACCTCTTGTATAATTCACCTGTTTAAAATGTACACAATTTAGTGGGTTTTGGTACATTCACAGAGTGAAACCATCACCACAGTCATTTTTAGAACATTTTCATCACCCTAGGAAGAAACCTTGTACCCTTTAGACATCACCTCCCCTGCCCCCTATCCTCCAGCTCCCCCCTCCCCCCACCCCCCCAGCCCTAAGCAATCACTAATCTGCTTGCTTCTCTATAGATCTGCCTCTTTGGACGTTTCATAGAAATGGAATCCTAGACTATGTGGTCTTTGTGACTGACTTCTTTCACTTACTTCTTTTAAAGGCTCATCCATATGTATGTATCGGAAGCTCAGTCCTTTTTAGGGTTGAATAATATTTCACTGTAGGGATATATCACGTTTTGTTTATCCATTCATCAATTGTTGGACATTTGGGTGGTTTCCGCTTTTTGCCTGTGAGGACTAATGATGTCATGAACGTTTGTGTACAAGTTTTTATACAGCATGAGCTTTTAAGACCTATATTGTCTATGATAGGTAGCATTTATTGAGTACACGCCATGTGCTGTGCGAGGCATTGTACTTGTGAATTGGTTTTTACCCTTAAGGAATTGCAGTCAGATCGAGGTCATGTAATAGTAAATAGGGGATTATTGTAAAGTACCACAAGTACTACGTAGAGATAAGCCTTGGGTCCTGTGGAAGCACAGGTAACTCCCTGGTGTGTGCAAGAGGGGATGGGTCAGAATAACTTCCTGGGATGAGCCTGAACTGAATCCTGAAGGACAAGAAGGCATTGGCCAGGTGAAGCCTGGAGAGAAGGGTCACCCAGGCGGAGGAAGCGGCTGATGCGAGGATCCGGAGGTGAGAGGGTGGTGCTTGCTTGGATTTGGAGGGCCGGAGGGAATTCATGATAACAAATTCATCATGGCGGGAATGTTGGGACGGGGTTGGAAGGTGAGAGGCCTAAGATGGACTGTAGAAGTGAGCCAGAGAGAGGTCTTAAGTGATCTTTAATGTCATGCTAAGGGTGTTGTCCTTCATCCTGCGAGCTGTGGGACCCAGCACCAGCCCTGAGGGTGGAGCTGGGCTGGTGGTAGATGGGTGTCTCTTTCCAGGTGAGGACCGACACAGGCCTGAGCTGAGGCAGAGATGGGGAGAAATGGATTGATTAGGAACAGACTAGAAAGGGACGTCTAGAGTTAGGTCCCAGGAGAGAGTCATGTTATGGAAGCCACAGGTCTTAAGGAGAGAGTGATCATTAGTTCTGATACTGCCATGAAATCAACTAAAATAGCTAATAAAAAATATCTGCTAATTTCAACAACACCAGAGGTCTGTGACAGCCTTTGCTGGGTCGTTTTCTACTGTACACTTGAGAAGTGGTAAAAGACAGTTTTTAATCCAATTCTGACCCCAAAGCCCATGCACACCCTTTCTGCTGTGCCAGATGATTTCCATTTTACACATGCAGAAATGCCATGTAGAGTCTTTCTTCCTTTTGATAAACTGTGGTCAGTTTCCTTGGTTTGGTGAAATCAAGCGCTTATGAACACAGCTGGCTTTGTGCAGAAATGGCTTTTTAAACCAGAGCAGCATCCATTCGTGTACAGAGGCCTACACAGTCTCTTGGAGTTGATATCTTTTTAGTAGCCTTCAGTTAGCCAGCTTTTTCCAAATTATTAATTACATATTTTCCAGGCCAACAAGAATCAAGTGCCACTGTCAGTGCCATGGTTGTGTTATTTCAGAAAGGTCATACGACTCCTGAAGTGTGTCGCAAAGGCTCCCATCCTGCAATTGGAAGAACAAGGGCTATTAGAAACTTTATTCTCTTATGTTTAAAGGTCTCTGTCTCTCTTTTTTTTTTAATGTTTATTTTTTAGAGAGAGGGAGAGTACGAGCCGGGGAGGGGCAGAGAGAGAGAGGAAGACACAGAATCTGAAGCAGGCTCCAGGTTCTGAGCTGTCGGCACAGAGCCCTACGCGGGCCTCGAACCCGTGAACCGTGAGATCATGATCTGAGCCAAAGTTGGATGCTTAACTGACCCAGCCACCCAGGTGCTCCTAAAGATAACCTCTTTTGACAGGGAGCAGTTCTGAGCAGTAAGTTTGTTTTCCTGCAGTCAGGAGAGGACTTTACAGTACCTTAAAAACAAAGGCTGAGAGAAGATATGATTGGAATTTTACATTATAAAGTGTGAGTAAGGTGCACACATTTGGTTCGTCAAATGTTTCTATTCTTGTTGAAGGTTTCACAGAGCAGACAGCGAACTACTAAAGTTTATTATTCTAGAAGGCATTAAAGAAGTGAAGGAACTTTACAGATGTAGATAAATTCACGGATGATAAATTACCAAGGGAAGCTATAGAAAAAATTCTTTGAGATGTCAAGGAGCGCCTTGGCACATTTTGGAAAGGAAGGACCCAGATTTTGACCTGGTTCTGACCTATCTTCCAAACAGAAGATGTTCACAGAGCACCTGCATGTACCAAGCACCTCGCTGGGTGCTCTGGGAGAAAGAAGATGGACCCTGCCTTCTGGGGGCTCCCCAGTTAGTGGGAGAAGATAAACGTGTGTAGCAGCCGCTACCACATGGCAAGTGACAGCAAGCCCCGTGACGGGGGGCAGCGAAGGTGCTTTGGGAGAGGGTGGAATCCCTATGGCAGACTCTGGGTGAGGTTCTTAGGGGACGTATGTCTTGGGACTTAAAGGATGAGTAGAATTTCAACAGCAGAGCAGGCGAGAAGGACCTTCCGGATGGGGGGAGGAGCTTAAGCATCTCTTTAGAATTGGGAGCATCGCTGACCTTGGAGAAAGGTAAGAGCTTTGAATGGGTGTGGCCTGGGCAAGTAGAGAAGGAAGGTCGGACTAAAAAGTTCTGGAAGCATCCAGTTTGGAAGATTTCCGCTTGACTGTCTTCAGTCTTCAGTAGAAAACCAAGGAAGGTTTTGGAGCAGAGGAGCGATGTAGTCTGGGCTCCGCTTTCAGAAGTTCCGTGTCGGGTGGAGCAGAGGAGTGGGGAAGGCGCACTGTCTGAGGGTGTGTCCGCCAGGCCGCAGGCGTTGAGGACTGAGGCTAGGACGGAAGCGTGGAAACAGAAGAGGCTTGGGATGCCTTTGAGAAAAAGTTCTTTTTTTTTAATTATAAAGTCACGTAAATATGTAAGTAGTACAAAAACGTAGGCTCATGTAGGGGAGTAAGACAAAAACCCTGTGGGAACAACTGCCATTGAAACATTCTGATATATGTTCTTCAGTGTTTTTTAAGGCATAAGTAGCTGATTTAAATTTCAGTTCATAGTAGGTATAAAATGCTACTTTACTCCTCTAAGTCTTTAATCTCCCCTTCCTGCAGGCTGCGGGGGAATTCTCCCTCAGGGAATTCTCTCCTAGCCATCACTGGGGCTCGCTTCCTCTCTCGCAGCAGGATCACGGGGTTGCTGTGGTTCTTAACGCCCTGATGCCCAGACTTAGCATCTCCCAGCCAGTCCCTGCCTGGTGCCCTGAGGTGAGGAGGCCTTCCGGGGACTCTTGTCCCCCACAGAGCACCAGCTTCTACCCTGGTTAGGGGATCTTCTCTTTTCTGCTTTCCCTCTTTGCATTCTCCTGACAGCCCAGCATGACCGTCCTTAATGTGCCGCTACGAACATGATGTTGGCCCCTTTTTTCTGAGGTAGGAGTAGGGAAACCTCAGTTAGTGTTTTTTTGTCTTCCTTTTAAATAATAACTTCCTCTGATGAGGTGATATGGTGAATTATGATACTCTGTTTGCAGCTTTTGGCTCCTGTATTTTTCCGTGTCATTTTTAAACACTTTCAGGATACTCCCTTATGTAAATATGCATAATTTACTTGTAGATAACATGAAACAAGCAACTCTGTGCATAGAAGTTTTCCTGTGTTTCGGATGGATTCTGGAGGTGGAATTTTTGAGTCAAAGGGCATGACTTTATGATGATGATTATTAATTATTGTTACTGGGTCACAATCTTTGTTATCACTGTACCACAAACTAAGCAGCTTGAAACAGTACCTACTGATTAGCTCATAGTTCTGTCTGTCAGAATCCCAGGCGCCGCGTGGCTGGTTTCTCGGTTTGGTCCCCTAAGCTGAAATCCAGGAGGCAGCTGGCTGTGTTCTCATCTGGAGGCTCAGTGGCCTGGGGAAGAATCTGCTAAGAGACCCATTCAGGTTGTTGGCAGAATTCAGCCTCTTGGGGTTATAGGACTGAGGTCCCTGTTTTCTTTTCTTTTCCTTCTTTTTTAAAATTTTGAGTCTTGCCCTTCATGTTTTATGGAATAAAAAGTTTGGCCTTTTTATTGCATGGAACTACAATTGGCACAGGTTGGGGGACTAGAGGAGGAAGGTGGGGGCTGAGGAGGAGGTGGGAGAGACCTCTTCCCCAGCTCCTGGGTAGTGACACCTCACTTCTTCTTGCATAATTTCTGGCGTCTTCCCACCTGGATGCTGGCTCTCTCAGGGTCTCGGAGAAGAGGAGAGGATCACATGCTTATTGTCATAATTGTCATTCTGGAAGGAGTGGAGGAAGTTTCTTCCTAGCTCACCATCATCTCAAGGGGTTCTCTTCTCTTTCATTTTTTTTTAAAGTTTATTATTGATTTTGAGAGAGAGAGAGAGAGAGAGAGAGAGAATCCCAAGGAGGCTCAGCACTGCCAGCACAGAGCCCTACATGGGGCTTGATCCCACAAAGCATGAGACCATGGCCTGAACCGAAATCAAGAGTTGGATGCTTAACAGACTGAGCCACCCAGGTGCCCCTTCTTTCATTTTTAAGTAAGTTCTACACCCAACATGGGGGTTTAACTCATGACCCCAGGATCAAGAGTCACATGTTCTACCAACTGAGCCAGAGCTAGGCGCTCCTTTTAAAAAAATTAAAAAAAATTTTTTTTTAATGTTTATTTATTTTTGAGACAGAACATGAGCAGGGGAGGGGCACACACAGAATCCGAAGCAGGTTCCAGGCTCTGAGCTGTCAGCACAGAGCCTGACGTGGGGCTCGAACTCGTCAACCCCGAGATCATGACCCGAGCCGAAGTCAGACGCTCAACCGATTGCGCCACCCAGGCGCCCCTTTTTAAACATTTTTTACTGAAGTCTCTGTTTTCTTGCTGGTTGTTATTTAGGGGACACTCAGCTCCTACAGGCCACTTTCAGGGACTTGCCATGTGGTCCCACCTCCACAGCCAGCAGCAGTCTTCTTCACGTAAATGCCTCGTCCTTAGAATCTCTGAGTGCCTCTGTTCTGACTTCTAGACCTAGATTTACAGGGCTGATGCGATTAGGTTTCTCTCTCTCCCCCCAACCCTCAAACAGAAACTCTGTACTCACTGAACAGTAACTCCCCATTCCCCACTCCCTGTCCCCTTCCACTTGTTTTCTACTTGTCCTTTTTATGAATTTACCTATCCTAGGTACCTCATAAGTGGAATCATGCAGTATTTGTTCTTTTGTGCTTGGCTTCTTTCGCTTAGCATAGTATTTTCAAGGTTCATCCACACGATAGTACGTATGCCGTCGTATGTGTGTGCCATGTTTTGTTTATCCATTCGCCTGCTGATGGACATTTGGGTTGTTTGAGGTCTCTTAAGGTCGACTGATTTGGGACCTTAACCACATCTGCTAAATCCCTTCACAGCAGCACCTAGATTCATATTTGAATAACGGGGAGAATGTGTACAGCAAGGGCCCAGAATGTTGGGGCCACCTTAGGATTCTGCCTACCACACACCTCCTGGAAAGATCGTACCACCCCTGGTTGGAGGTGCCATCTTGCCTGCTTTCATACTTTTAATCTATAAATTGTTCAGAAGAGTGTGGAAGTTGCATCTCATTTCACTGCCTGCCTTTCCAGCTGGACTTTTCTCTGCTCACGACTCTAGTGGGATGAAGGATGCATAACAACCACTTTTTAGCCTCCGATGAGAGCGCCCTGGTTTCTTGTCCCCAACATTACCTATGACATATTTCTTGACGGTGTATAAGAGGGAGCACTAATGTCTTGAGAATGCAGGAGAATTTGGACGGGTCCAAATAAGAGAATTTAAGGCTGTAACTGCCATGATTTAAGTCAGCCTCATGCTTCGGCCTGAATGCAAATTCATTTGATTCAGTGTGGTCCTGAAAAGATGGTGCTCCCTAGGAACTGGGAGACCTGGGAAATGGAAATCATTAGAATGTGCTAGAAATCTCAGATTAAATGGCAACTGAGCATCTCAATAACATGACCATGGATTCAGCACGGGTGGTGTTTGAGTATTACCACTTGCCATTTAGCTTGGAGGAGCAGTCCATGCCCTTTGGAAAGGCATGGGGGTGACGGGTGGGGTGGGGTAGGTGTGTTTGTGTGTATGTGTGTGTGATGTCCCAGGTTAGGTTTTGCTTGGAAGGGGCTCTGAGTAGCTCTGTTAGCTCCAAGCTAGTTAGATTCTCCGAATTCTAAGATGACGTCTCCACAACTTAGAACACACCAGCTTGCTTGTATGTAATCCCGGTGTCAGGGAACAGATAGCAACTGCCCTATTAAGGAAGGTGAGTATGAGATCTGGTTGAGGATTAGAAGGGAGTGAAAGCAACCACTGTAGAGAACTAATAATACCTGACAGCGGGGGACTTACCTGGGCCATGGGAAGAGAAAGCCCCAGACGAGGCTACCCACCTGTCTTCTCCAACCCGAGCTGGCTTTGCTGGCAGAACTGACCCTGTGCTTTCTCTCCCAGGCAACCGCAATGTCCGTGGACTGTCTGGGGCAGCATGCTGTGCTCTCCGGGTAAGTGAGCTCTGCTGCAATTTCTGCGGACAAATCGCAAATTGAGAGGTTTCTGGGAAGTTGGAAAATACTCTTTATCCTTAAGGATTGTGGTCCTAGGGTTTAGTTCCGCTATCCTAGTGACCTCAGGGGTACTTAACAGGGATCACTTGCAGTTTATTTTTGTCTCTGCCCTAATATGTAAGCAATAAAATTCCTTTGAAATTTGCGTGACTGGTAGTTTGGTCTTGGAATTGCAATTTTCTGTTTATTGCACAGACTCTGCAGAAGGGTGCTGTCTGGTGTGGTCTCACGGGATCAAGGGGATCTGGGTTCTGGTTTGGCAATGCCATTCATGATGAACCCCTGGACATTTGTCCAGTTGGCCTCCCTGGACTTTGGTTTGCTCGTGAAGGACTTTGATTTCATTATGAAGAACTAGAACTAAATGATTTCTCTAGTGTTTTCCAGCCCAACATTTTTAACATTCTGGCGACTAAGGGCCATCCTAGCATTTGCTAATCACTTTGTCATTGTACCAGTATAATGCCATTTAATGGTCAGAGTCCCCTCCCCTTTCATACTCACTACCTCTCTAAGTCTGCAGTGTTTTCTTTAACTTGTTTATGAACTCACTCCTAAATAACGAACTAGTTTCTGTTTCATTATTTTATTTTGAAATCGTATTTTAATTTACCTTAAAAAAAGCATAGCAGACATTTAAATAATTCAAAAGGCTGTACATTGGGAAGTAAGTTTCCCTCTTCTCTTTGACCCCCATCCCCAGAGACAGTTATCAAATCCATTTTTTTTGTGTCACACTGGATGCATAGATAAGGAAAAATTGATATGTTTCTTTACTGCCCCCTCTGCACTCACTTAAAAAAAAAAAGCTTTATTGAGATATAATTCACAGAACATGCAATTTATGCATTTAAAGTGGCAAGCCAGTGGTTTTGGGGATATATTATTCATTTCCTACTCCGTTTTTAAACCTTTTTTTTTTTTTTAAATCAAAGAAATACCTGAACATAGTTGACAAAGTCAAGTAGCATCACAAAGATTATATTGTCAGACAGCAGAATCCTAGCTCAGCTTTTCCCCAATCCTGATCCCACTCAGTAGAAGCAACTACTTGAGACTCTTGTAGCTGTTTCTGTGGGGTTGCCTCCATTTTTCCAAATAATACACAAATATTCTGTTATCTTGATTTGTCCAGATATTACCAATTGACTTTTTAAAGTAGATGAGGATTTAGCACTTTTACTTTGCTCTGTGAGTCCCTGACTTCCCTCTCCTTCCAGTATAGTTATATAACAATTGTTGTGTTGAATCAGTATTTGGGGTTCTTTTCTCAGAGTAATTTTGAGAGGTCCTATACCATTCTGATTCTGGACTTTGTATGCGGCCTATTTTTTCTCTTTGGAAGCTTTAAAATGCTGTCTTTGTCTCCGGCGTTCCTTTTATCTCCAGGTGTGTGAAATCTTCACCGTGACTGCTTTGGCGTGTGTCTTTTTTTCATTCATTTTGCTGGGCACTTAGAGGGTCCCCTCTTTTTTTTTTTTTTTTTAAACATCATTACTTGTTTTATCTAAACAAATAGACATACACTTGACATCATGTAGTCATATTCACAACCCACAAAATACTCAAGTGCTGGGCACCTAGGTAGCTCAGTTGGTTAAGCATCCAGCTTCGGCTCAGATCGTAATCTCACGGTTCATGGGTTTGAGCCCCGCATTGGGCTCTCTACTGTCAGCACAGAGCCTACTTCAGATCCTCTGCCCCCTTCTCTCTCTGCCCTTCCCTGCTTGTGTTTTCTCCCTCTCTCTCAAAAGTAAATAAACATTAAAAAAAATACTCAAGTGTTAAGGAATAACTGTGTCTCAAATGTTAGACTTCTCTGTATTCACTCATGTGGGCATTGCCATTTGTAGCATCCAAGGAGAGAATGGGATTATGTCACTGGAAACCAGGCAAGCATTCCTGTTTTGGTGTGTTCTTGGGTACATACATACCTGTTTTATTTTTCAACATAATCTTGAAGGTTCACCATTTTGTTTTCTTATACTGAACTTGAAAATATGTACAGTAAAGAATGTACTTGAGTTAACCGCTTGAGTAAATTTACAAATATATACACCCATGTGATCCCCATTCAGATTAAGACCCAGAGTAATTTTTAGCACTGTGGGAAGGCCCTTTCAATCTGGAAGGTCTGTGTCTTCTAGTTTGGAGAAGTTTTCCTTCATTGTGTCTTTGGTAATTTCCCCCCTCTATTTCCTGCACTCCTTCTTTCTGAAGCTGTTCGTCTGTGTTGGATATCCTATGTGGATTCTCTGTTGGTCCTTTTTGTTTTGCATTCTGACAGTTCCCTTCAGCTTTAACTTTCTACTCTTCTATCAGATTTCTTTATTTCAGCTGTGCTTTTCATTTCCAGGAGCTCTTTCCTGTTCTCTGTTCTTTACCTCGTCTTCTTTTACCTCTCTGACAATATTAATTCTAGGTTTCTTCTTGCCTCGGCACTACCCGTTTCCTTTTTTTTCTTTTGATTGCATTGGTCCCTGTCTTTCAGGTTTCCTCTGGTGACCGATACTCACCTGGCTCTCTGTTACTGTCAAAGAGTGATCAGTTTACATGTGTGATGGTGGGCTTCTTTGGAAGGAGGTCGTCTGGGAACCAGACCCTTTTTTTGGAGGGTGCCCAGATGTCACTATCTCCTGGGTTCTGTGTTACTTATTTGCTTTTGTTCTTTTCTTGGGCTGGTCATTTTCCCCTGAGAAGAATCCTTTTGTCACTGTGTGAAGACTATACAGATCAGCTGTAGGGGAAGAGGCCTGAGGGTCTCACATTCCACTTCCTGCCCTGTTTTGAGCACAGCTCCTCAAATTCCCACACTGCTCTGCCGTTTGTCCCAGGCCTGGGCTCCTCTGAAGTAGTTTGTCTGAAGCACATCACCCCCCCCCCCCCCCCCGGGTGAAGGAGAGGTGGCTCTGTGGGGTGTGTATAAACCGCTCTCCTTAGTCCTCTTTCAAACAGGTCCTGCTCTGTTCTGCTTTTGGTTCTCCAGGCCTCTCTTCCCTTGTGTGCAGGCTGAAGCCTCCAGCTCCCGAGCCGGCCTCGGTTCTGCAGCGTGAATCAGCTCGCCTCTCATCCACTTCCCCTCTGCAGGCACTTTGGTGTTTGCTTTCTTTAGATCGATCACCATTTGTCCATCCGCTTTTCATTTCCTCTCTCATTTTCTTTGTGGGTTTCTGTGTTGTACGTTTTTACTCTGACTTTCGTGGGTCTTCAGGGGAGAAAGAAGATATGTCAGGTATGTGTATCCTGAAGTGCCTACTTTTCTTCTGCTGCTCTGCACTTGCTCTCTGGGGGGTCTCTGGGCCCCCCTGTTGATGGCGCCCCATGTGTATCGCTCTCAGCCTTTCCCCGTTCGTCATGCTTTCCCGTTTTTCATGCTGAGAGGAAGATGCCAGCCTGCCTGCTCCAGAATCAAGTGATTCCTTCAGAGTAGGTCAGAGATGCTAGATCTTTGTTCTGCACCGGCAGTTCTGAAAGTTCTGTGAGTTTGTCTTACCTGTGCTTGCTTTCTTCTCCCCTAACCTTCTCTTCTGGGGTTTCTGCTAGAGTTTTACGGGCCGTGTTAACTTGCATTTCCCATCTCTTCTGAGCAGGGACTGTTAATCTTTTTCTTCACCATTGAGCCCACCTGTCCTCATGGATGCTCTGGGGCTTGGACTGCTCTCTAACAACAGCTGATTAATGGCCGCTGAGATGTTGATTCACACAATGATTTTTCCCTTAAAACAAAGGGAAAATAGGCGGAACACAGGACATTCCTGTTTTCAGATCCTTTATACTGATTGGCACCGTGAACATTATCAGCCCTTAATGTGTTATTTTCATTATCATTTTATTGGTTATTATTTCCCTCCCAATAGACTTAATTTAGTTGCCTTTCCCAGGTAGTCAACTTGCAAGGGAATTTGAGATTTTCTCCAGGATGTTTGGCAAAGTGATAAGTGATAGGTTTAACACACATTTACCGAATGCCAAGCACTATGCCTGGTGAGGAGGGACATACAGACACTGGAGACTTGGTCTGTGCTGCACTCGGTTGGTTCAGGACCAGAGCCTTACCATGGGTAGTTGTACTACCGAGATCAGTGCTGCTGTCGCAATGCAAACAGCGCGGTGGGAGTTGTGTGGGAACCGGAACCACCCCTAGCTGAGCAGTTGGGAAAGGCTGGAGCGAAGTGGGCTTGGAGCTGAAGCTGGCGGGAAGATGTCAGACCCCCAAGGATCCAGTCGGGAAGACCAACTCTGGAGACAGGCTCTCGCGGGGACGTGGCTTCCACTTGCTTAACTGTCACCTTGAATTCCTCCTGTCCCTTGTATGCCTTTCAGAGTAGATAAATGTCATATAAACCTGGGGATTTTTTGAGCACTCTTTGCAAACCATATGTAATTCCAAATGTGCTTTTCTGTCTTAATGCTAATGCTGTTATATTGTCATCATGTCGATGTTGTTTTCCTAGCCGCCGATTCTTATACGTCGTTAATCTAGATGCCCCTTTCGAAGGTCACCGAAAGATCTCTCGCCAGAGCAAGTGGGACATCGGAGCTGTGCAGTGGAATCCTCATGACAGCTTTGCGCACTATTTTGCAGCTTCGGTGAGCCATTTAAGGAGTACGGGAAAAGGCTGTTAAAAGTGTGAGCTGGGGCTGGTAGGTCTATGTTCTATGGAGAGAAGAGAATATAACTCTCATTTCTCAGGCAGAAAAGAAGTGTGGATGGTTCTAAAAGGAAGATAGAGGCAAATTAAAGACATATATGTATACAGACACATATGGCGTATATCTATATATGAACGGAACTGCTGATCCCATCGGTGTCAGATCTTGTGTTTCTAAAGATCCAGATTTTAAAGGGAAATGAATAGATGCCTCCATTTCTGTGTGTGATAAGATCCTGTTTTCACCGGCAGGAACGTAACTGGACATGACTCTGACCTTCACTGTTTTCAGAGGGATCAGAAGACTCCACACATGCTTTCGCTCAAAGGAAGGGATTCTTTCTTTTTCTTAAAGTTTATTTATTTATTTTGAGAGAAAGAGAGAGGGGAAGAGAGCATTATCATCACGGAGCCCAACACAGTGGCTTGTGAGATCGTGACCTGAGCTGAAATCAAGAGTCAGGTCTGAGCCACCCAGGCGCCCCAGGAAGGGATTCTTTCTTGATTGGGATTCATTAGATCGGCTAACCCCCTGAGATTTTATGTGCCTGTTTCTGTGTGAATTCTTCCAGGAAAAGATGCATGCATTTTATTAGGTTTTCCAAGGGCTTCATGACTGAAAGAAAGATATAGGCTAGATCACCTCTGGTATTTCGTCAGATTCTACACCAGCATTCTACTCTCCTAGAACAATTAGAGATCTAAACCTTTGGCTCCTTTGCACTGGGCTGGAAGAACAGTATTTAAAGAACCCTGCTTATCATCCAAGGGATGCAAGCATTCACAGTGCTGTCTGCGTCTGTTCTTATCAGAAATGACAGTCTGTGAGAGGGAAGCACCTGAGGAAAAGAAAGACGAGCAACGCTGTCAGCTTTAGAAGGAACAAAAAGCCGCTCTTCCCCTCATTTCCAAAATAGCATCTGACTGTCTGGGGCACCTGGGTGGCTCAGTCGGTTGAGTGTCTGACGCTTGATCTCAGGTCATGATCTCACGGTTCATGGGTTCAAGCCCTGTGTCGGACTTTGTGCTGACAGCCTGGAGCCTGCTTGGGATCCTCTCTCTCTCCTCCTCTCTGCCCTTACCCTGCTTCTGCTCTCTCTCTAAACAAACAAAGAATCTGAACGTCTGACTCTCACCATGGACATCTGCGGTTGAACTGATGTGGGGGGCTGTTCTGAAGGAGAAGATAGGGCCAGTCTACTGCTTTCCCATTCCCGACCCCTTTCCTGTGAATTAGGAAGAATGCTCTTTTCGTTGGCTTACGCCTTACAACTTCCACTCCCCTCTCATCCTCAGCCCCTGATCATTGGGTCCAGGGGTCCTAGACCTTGGAGCTACTGACCTCCCAGGCCACATAATTCTTTGCGGCAGGTTCTGTCCTGTGCATTGTAAGAGATGAAGCAGCATCCCTGGCCCCTACCTACCAAATGCCAGTAGCATCTTCGCCGTCCCCGTCACCATGACAACCGAAAATTTCTCTAGACGTTATTAAATGTCCCTGGGAAGCAAAATAGCCCCTGATTGGGAATGACTGGTTTAGGCTAACTGGTCAATACTTGGCCCATGTGGATTAACATTGCATTTGTTTACAAATGGTGAGATAGCCTTTTTTTTTTTTTTTTTTTTGACAGTCTTTTTAAAGTAGACAATGTAGGGGCGCCTGGGTGGCTCAGTTGGTTACATGGCCGACTTCGGCTCAGATCATGATCTTGTGGTTCGTGAGTTCGAGCCCCGCGTCGGGCTCTGCGCTGACAGCTCGGAGCCTGGAGCCTGCTTCGGATTCTGTGTCTCCCTCTCTCGAGCTCTGTCTCTCTCTCTCTCTCTCTCTCAAAAATAAATAAACATTAAAAAAAAGATTTTTTTAAAGTAGACAATGTAATGTCATTTACATTCACATGTTACACAGCCACCGCCCCTCTCTGGTTCCAAACATTTTCATCCCTCCAGGGTAAAATTTTACCCCTCCCATGAAGCGGTTTCTCCCTATGCCCCCTCCCCACGGCCCCTGACAGCCACCAGCCTGTGTTCTGTCTCTGTGTTCTGGATATTTCATATAAATGGAAACATACAATATGTGATCTTTTGTGTCTGCTTTCTTAACTATGCTGTTGCATGTATCTGTGCTTTACTCCTTTTTATGGCTCAGTAGCATTCCATTGTATGGCTATAACACGTTTTGTTTAATCGTTCATTCACTGATGGACATTTAGGCTGGCTCTTGTGAATAAGGTGGAAGTGGACGTGTGTGTAAATGTAGTTTTTTGAGTACTTGTTTTCAATTGTTTTGGGTATATACTTTGGAGTGGAATTGCAGGGTCCTGTGGTAAGTCTGTGTTTAACTTTTTGAGGAGCCGTTAGACTTTTCTACAGTAGCTGAGTCGTTTTATAGTCCTACCAGCAGTGTTCCAGTTTCTCCACATTGTCCCCAAAATTAGTGTTTTTCTATTTGTTTTTTTTTTTTTTTAATTTTTAAAGCATAGCCATCCTAGTGGGAGAAAGTGGTATCTTACTGTGGTTTTGATTTGCATTTCCCTAATGACTAATGATGTTGAGCATCTTTTCATGTCCCTGTGGGCAATTCGTGTATCTTTTTTGGAGAGATATCTATGCACATCCTTTACTTATCTTGGAATTGGGTTGTATGTCTTTCTGCTGCTGAGTTGCCAGAGTTCTTTCTATATTCTTGATACTAGATTCTTATCGGAGGTATGATTTGCAAGTATGTCTCTAATTCTGTAGATTGTCTTTTCACTTTATAGTGTCCTTTGTTGATTTTGATAAAGTTCATTGTATGGATTTTTTTTTTTTTCTTTTGTTGTTCTTGGTTGGGAGAGAGCCTTTTTCAGGAGAAGAAGCTTTGGAGTTAGGCACATCTGAGGTCAAGTCCTAGTTTTGACACTCCTGTTTTATCTTTTGTACTCTCCCAACTTTCTGAGCCTCAGCTGCCTCACCTGTAACGTGGGTGATGACAGCCAGCGTGCAGTGTTGTGTGACAGAACAGAGGGCGGGTCTCTGAAGATTCCTAGTACGTTGGGCGCCTGATGGCTCAGTTGGTTGAGTGTCTGACTCTTGATTTTGGCTTACATCGTGGTCCCAGGGTGGTGGGATCCAGCCCCATGTCAGGCTCTGCTGAGTATGGAGCCTGTTTAAGAGTCTCTCCTTCTCTCTCTCTCTCCCCTCTCCTCCTCTCTCTGCTCCTCTCCCCCACTCACGCTTTTTCTCTCTCTTTAAAGTAAATAACTGAAAAAAATGAATAAAAACAGAATCTGTGTATTAAAAAAAAGATTCCTAGTACATAGACTGGTGTTAGCAGACCCTCTGGAAATGACAGGGGATATTATTATAATATGAGGGGACTTTTCTTTTCACTCCTGTTCCCACTGGAAGCTGTTTTGAATTCTAACCTTTGACCAGAAACCTTACGTATTTAGAATTGGAAACTGGCATTTCTGGATAAAAACCTTTGAACTTTATACATCTGTCCATCTCTGAGCTAAAATGAAAATCAGTCTAGTAATATATAGATATTAGTAGATCTGCATCTGTATATCAGTTCAGAAATTATTAGATAGCCTGTGTATTAGTAATCAGTCTGTTGTAGTCTTTATTCACTTTTGGTGTGTTTCATAAGCTCATGACATTTAGATATTTTGCTGGCTTGTTGTTTCTTTCAGTGAAATGTAGCTTTTTCTTTCCTCCTTTCCCTATTGCTGTGTGTTTTTTTCTGGTCAGTCTTTCCTAGTCTTTCCTAGGTCTTTATGCCTAACCCTTTAAGAAATTCAGTATAGGGATGCCTGGATGGCTCAGTTGGTTAGGCGTCTGACTTCAGTTCAGGTCACAATCTCATGGTTTGTGGGTTTGAATCCCAGGTCGGACTCTATGCTGACAGGGCAGAGCCTGGAGCCTGCTTCACGTTCTGTGTATCCCTCTCTCTCTCTCTGTCTGTCTATCTCCTGTTCGTCCTCTGTCTCTCTCTGTCAAAGATAATGAATAAACATTAAAAAAGAAAAGAAAAGAAAAGAAATTCAGTATTAGGGACACCTGGGTGGCTCAGTCGGTTAAGCACCCGACTTCATCTCAGGTCACAATCTCACAGTATGTGAGTTTGAGCCCCACACTGGGCTCTGGGCTTTCATCACAGAGCCTCTGCTTCGGATTCTCTGTCTCCTTCTCACTCTGCATCTCTCTTTCTCTCTCTCAAAAATAAACATTAAGAAAAAAATGTATAAAAAAAAGAAATTCAGTATAGGCATATTTCAAGGAGTCTTCTGTAATTTTGTCTTCTAGGTTACCCCTTTGATAGTGGTTCTGTTTTCTTGTGTTTATGTGTTTTTAAAGTGTGATGGATGGACTCTGGGCATTTGATAAGTGGGAAGAGTGAGCTGAAAGCCTGTAGTGTGACAGCAGCTGGAGAGATGGGTGTGTGATGCTTAGAGCTGGGAGGTGGTCCTTTGAACAGCCTGCGGGGTGGGGTGGGGGGGAGGCATGGGGGTGGTGGGGTGGGGGTGGCGCATCTCCGTAAGCCATCATTCAGGTGCCCAGTAGCGCCTCGGTGGCTTCAATTCAGCTGCAATGACTTAGGGTAGATTCACGTTGAAGACAGCACTGCCCTTCTGTTTGGAAATTTATAGTCCTATGTACTGAGCTAAGGTTGGCTCCCATGTTAATTGTACTCGTTTCTTTTTTAAGAAAAATATTTTTTAATCTTTATTGTTTTTGAGAGAGAGAGAGACAGACAGACAGATCATGAGTGGGGGAGGGGTATAGACAGAGGGAGACACAGAATCCGAAGCAGGCTCAGGCTCTCAGCTGTCAGCACAGAACCCAACATGGGGCTCAAACTCACGAACTGTGAGATCATGACCCAAGCCAAAGTTGGACACTTAACTGACTGAGCCACCCAGGAGCCCCTAATGGTACTCATTTCTGATGGCTCTGTGAGCAAGTCAGTCTGTAGGTCTCTGCCATGCAAGTTAGTTTCTGCATGGCTTCGTCTTCTCAGCCCTAGGCACATCGCGGTGAGAGCGTGTGTTCGGGTGTGGGACTGGCTGCCTTCTTCCCCTTGTTTCTTTTCAGAGTAACCAACGGGTTGACCTTTATAAGTGGAAAGATGGCAGCGGGGAAGTTGGCACTACCTTACAAGGCCACACTCGTGTAATCAGGTAGGCATCAGGCCTCCGCAGCTCCCGGCCTGTCTCGCTCTGTCATAGTCCCTCGGGAAGTGACGTGAAAGCTCCGTCCCCCTTCCACAACTTGACCTTCTGTGCTGCATTGGCCACGGGTGACTGCGAGGTCCTTGGCGTTCACTGAAGTGGTGGCTCTCATACTGGGGATCAACCAGTATTTAGGAACCAGCATTCCTGTAACTGCTGTCCTCGATTCCAGAAGGCCCTCGGACTGCCCAGTCTGGTGTGAAGGATTAGAGCTGATTTTTGCCATGGGAGGGAGACACGGTTATGCCGGCAGAATCCTCAGCTCAATTCGGCAGTGCGTGGGAGCACAGACAGCAGGATGCAGCCCTTTGCTCTTTCTCCAGTGGCTGTGGGGCACAGCTGCCTCCCACCCATGGCCTTCTGGAGTGTTCCTTGATCCATCCTGTCCTTGGGTCACTATTCCTGGGTAGGGAACACTCATCCTGGGAAGTAGCAGCAGGGAGTACAGGAGTGGGGGAGCTGACCCAGAAGTAACGGGAAAGGCCAGACCCCTGGCCTATGTTAGGGAGGCCTGCCCTTCCTGAAAGCTGCATGGCAGTGTTAACAGTTTGCCGCTGCTTTGACAGATGTTGGTTTTACTTGAGGTACTTGTGGTTGAATTTGGTTTAGAAAATCACAACTCAAAAATCACTTGATGTTTTTGCTTTGGGGTGTGTGTGTGTGTGTGTGTGTGTGTGTGTGTGTGGTTGAAGTTGAAATCCTCCATTTCTTTTTTGGGAGCAGGTGATGGGATAGCTGGTGATGACAGGGGAAAGGACCTGAAAGCTTTCTTCAGAGCTCAGTTAAGTCTTACTCATTCCCAGAGAAGTTTGGAGATTTCTAGCCTATATCATGTTGAGGAGGACCGTTAACAGTGACTCTCTGAAGCCACTAGAAATGAAATCTGCTAGCGCTTTGGAACTGGACTCTGAATTTTCTTCCCTTTGTTGTTGTTCCGTTTATTTCTTGTGTTTCCAGTGACTTGGACTGGGCAGTGTTTGAGCCGGATCTCCTGGTTACCAGCTCTGTGGACACGTACATCTACATTTGGGATATCAAGTAAGAACAATTAAAAGGCCAAACCACTGGGTTGTGGGATGATCTGGGACCTTTGTTTTAGAGATCAGCTGTCTTAGTTTGGTTTCCCCTGGGTGCAGACCCCGAGATGAGGATGCCTTGCAAGGACGTTGTTTAGGAGGCGACAGAAGCACCGGCGGGAGGAGAGACAGGAGCGGGAAGGCTGCACACGGAGGGCGCGCTGTCCACGCGGGAGGCAGCATGAGCACGTGGAGGTTATTCCTGCCGGGGACCGCTAGGTGCTAGTGCAGAACTCCTCAGAGGCGTCCCACCCTTGAGGGCTCAGGAAGTGGGGACGTCATCCACTGTCGGTCACTGGTCGCAGGCTGCACCCCGGGGCCTCCCTTCCCTGGCACTTCAGGCCTGGCACAGAGATGTGCAGGACAGGCTTCAGCAGTCAGGGAAGTCCCTTTGGCAGAGAAACATAGGTGCTGGCGTTTGAAAGTCAGGCTGAAGTTTAACTGACGTGGCAGGTGACAGTGGGGAGTTGTGGGCACAGACACACGTCTGCTACAGCAGGTGATGCTATGAGACACATCTGCTTTGCTCTTTGTGAGGCTTCAGTCCCCCAGGCGGCTGAGGGCCACCTCTCAGGGTTACCCTTCATGAGGCGAAGAGGGAAGGAGCCCCCAGCCCAGGGCCGGGCATGTTGTCTGTCCCCCTTCTCCCTTTGTAGACCGAGGCTCCCTTTGCCTTAACAATTAGAAGTGACTAACTGGAGGGCGTGGTCTGTAGAGTCCCCCAAACGGGACCCTCTCTCCCCTCAGTGGACTGCTCTGCTCCCAATGGCAGTGGCTCTGTGATGGTTTGCACTGAGAGGTGGACAGATCAGGGAAAGGGAGTCCGAGAGGGTGTGCGCAGCGGACTTCACCTGCATCCGGGACACTGCCTTGGTGGTGATCAGTCTAACGGCAGCGCCGGAGTGGGGACGGAGCGCTAAACCCAGGGGAAATGGGAGGGAGGCGCTTTTAAATAAACAAAACCCCAGGGAGTTAGGAGGCAAGGTTAGAGTATTCCTCATTTACATGAAATCGTTGTTTTCATAATTTAAGGATTAAAAAATGCTGAACAGATGATACCTTTTCAAGCTTTCTGGATTAGTAAGCCTGAGCCACGGATTGGCCGTCCGAACCCCCTGGCCCTGGGTTGGTGCCCTGTTCTGTCACTTTACCATTTGGTGGAGAAGTTGCCCTCTGGCTTTGTGGTGAACCCAGGAATCTCTCTCTTTCCAGGAGTCTCCCGTTGTATCCAGGAGTAGGGTTTTTGTTTTGTTTTTGTTTTGAATTGTGGTTGAAAAACCCAAAACATGAAATAAACCCTCTTCACCATTTTTAAGTGTGTGGTTCTGTTAAATATATTCACGTTGTGCAGCGGATCCCCGGAACTTTCTCCTCTTACCAAGCTAACACTCTGCTCATTAAGCACCTTCCCACTTTCTGTTCCTATGGTTTTGGCTACTTTAGATCCTTCAGACAAGTGGGAGTGGAGTCATGCAGTGCTTGTCTTTTTGGCACTGACTTACTTGACTTAACGCCATGACCTCAAGGTTCATCCATGTTGTAGCGTGTGACAGGATTTCCTTCCGTCAGAAGGCTGGCTAATATTCCGTCGTGTGGCTGGACCACATTTTGTCGATCCACTCGTCTGTCAGCGGACACTTGGGTTTCCACCTCTTAGCGACTGTGATTATCAGAGTAGCTTCTAACTTCACCTTTGAAGTGCTGCTGGGAAGGTTCTCGCAGAGTTATGCCTCCATGACTGTTGCTTCATTGCCACTGGGAGAAATGACGCCAGGAAGGGCTTCTTATGGCTTCCTCCACCCCTACGATCAGGGTCACGCCGGCCACGCTGAATCACATAGTTCGTTTTCTGTGGCTGCAGCTATGTGATTTGAAATTTCGTCTCAGCCTCATTTGAGGCAGATGAGAAAGTTTGTCCCCGAAGGGAGACACTTTACACTTGCTTCTAAGGCCCTCACGTTCCCTACGAGCTCCAAGTACCCACTGAAAGGAGAGTGGAGAAATGCGTGCAGAGGGTGAAAAGTACAGGTGGATGGTGGCCTATGAATCGGGCATTTGATTTCTGACTTTTCTGTTTCAGAGACACAAGGAAGCCTACCGTTGCGCTGTCTGCTGTAGGTGAGTGTATACTTCCCCCACCCCCACGGGGACTGCCCCCTGCCCACACCCTGGCCGGTGGGGTTGTGAGTCTGTCATGGCAAGGGGCTTGCTTTAGGCTGCTCTCGGAAGTTACAGTCAGGACTGCTGAGCGCGCTCAGGGGCTTATTTCGGGATTCAAGGACAGGAGCTGAAATAGTTTGTTTTTAAACTTTTTATTTATTAAAAAACATTTTTTTAATGTTTATTTTATTTTTTTAATGTTTACTTATTTTTGAGACAGAGAGAGACAGAGCATGAACGGGGGAGGGTCAGAGAGAGGGAGACACAGAATCTGAAATAGGCTCCAGGCTCTGAGCTGTCAGCGCAGAGCCTGACGCGGGACTCGAACTCACGGACCACGAGATCACGACCTGAGCCGAAGTCGGACACTTAACCGACTGAACCACCCAGGCGCCCCTTAATGTTTATTTTTAAGAGAGAGAGAGGGACAGACACAGAGTGAGAGTAGGGGTGGGGCAGAGAGAGAGGGAGACACAGAATCTGAAGCAGGTCCAGGCTTTGAGCTGTCAGCACAGAGCCCAGTGCAGGGCTTGAACCCAAGAGCCGTGAGATCCTGACCTGAGCCAAAGTCAGACGCTTAACCGACTGAGCCACCCAGGCGCCCCTGGGTGCATATAAAAATAGAAGAAAACGAACTGCCTTGTGTTCATGATCCAGCTTCCATAGTTGTCCCTGTCTAGCCAGTCTTATTTCATCTTTACTCCTACCTACTGCCCTGCCCCCCACTCCCATCTTCTCTGGAATTATTTTGAAGTATGTCGGTGTCCTATCATTTCCTCAACAAATATTTCAGTCAGTAATACTTCTACAAGAGAAGAATCCTCTACGGAAATGTAACCACAATACTATGAACAGACCTCTAAAAATGTTAATGGTGGCTCTTTAATATCAAATATTTAAGCAGTATTGATTTCCCTAATAGTCTCAGTTGTTGTTTTGTTGTGGTTTTTTTTGTTTGTTTGTTTTTACAAATTAGTTAAATCAGAATCCAAATAGAGAACATACTTATAATGGTTGATGGAATTCTCATCTTTTGTGATTGGTAGGTTTCTTCCCCTTCTCCTTTTTGGTTTGTTTTTCTTTTCCTGAGGTTTATTTATCGGAGAAACCAGGTTTGTCCTGCAGTTTCCCCACAATCTAGATTATGCTGATTGTGTCCCCATGTTGTCATGTAATCTGGATGTCCTGAAACTTTGAAACTGCTTTCTGGTCTACCTGTTTTCATTGCTCAGTTGGAATGGATTGTTTTTGAAATTCTGCTTTGGGTCCATTGTGGGGCATTCCCACTGATTCCTGAGAGTAGAATTTGGGCACAGAACTGGTTATATCACAGCAATGAAGGTCAGTCATCAGTATTGTATTTTGGCATCCTTGTTAAAAACATACGTCATCTATCTCTTAAATCCTGCTCCTTGGTATCTGTTTGTTACATTTGAATTTACACGTGGTATTTGCTCCAAGATGATTATGTGATGTTTTTTTCTTCCACATCTCCATGCCTCATCATTTAAAGACATTGAACATCACACCTGTATTAAGCAGGTGGATTATCTGTTTTGTGAAGTTAGGGACCACATCTCTTTTATTCAGTGCTGTAGCCCAAGGTCAGCATTTGTGCCTGACTCAAGGAGATGCTCTGTAAATGTTTGTTAGATGGCATGGGAGTCAAGCCCCTGTGCCTCTGTGCTAAGTGCTTAATAAATCTGTTGATTTGGGCGACCCCCACCCCCACCACCTCAACCTTTAGGCAGTTACGGTCTGAGACATATGATGGGGCACAGACATGGTTGCAGAAGACATCCCACTGAATGAAAACACAAATGGCCTATAAATGCCTCAGTTGCTCCCCCGGGATTTTGTTGCTTCTACTTAAAGGTTTCTAAGTTAGGTTGGTTTTAGAGGAGCTCCCAAAGGAAAGTTCTTTTTTTCAACCCACTCCTTCTGATTGCTTTCTTTTCTGTTCTGAGTCCTCTAAAGAATAGAGGTCGGGAGTCTTCTTTCTTTTTTGCAGGGTAGCAAAGATTTCTCAGGGTAGCAAAGAGGAGAAAGAGGCAAATGAGAAGCTGTGGATTTTTGGAAGCTGCTTGATCTACCATTCCCTGAGAGGTTCAGCCTTGGCTAGTATGGCTTCCCAGAGGCCATGGTTCCTATCTCTCCATGAGCACGTTGTTTATACCTTTGGGGCAGGGAGTAAGCAAGAGCATGTGTGTATTCAAGAGTATTCTCTGTCTGAGGACACCTGTGGTCTGGGACCTCTGTTTGACTCTGTTGTCATGAACCTAGTAAAACAGGTTGAATTAGGCGGTTCCCAGAGCCCTTTGGAAGGCTTCATGGTCTGATGGACCCCTGCGCTGGGGAAAGTCTTCAAGTAATTCTGTCATGAGGAAATGGGACAGACCCTTCTTACTCACCTTCTCCTTGAGCTGATACCTTTTCTTGCTAAGAAACTGTGTCTCCTAAGTAGTGTACTACCTTCCTCCTTTAGGGGTCTCCACCATTTATTCTTCAGTGACTTAAGATGTCCTGTGTCTCAGGCAAAAAAAACAACAAACAAACAAAGACTGTCCCCAGAACCAGGCAGAGGTAATTTCTGGACACCAATTCAGTTTCGTAGTAGATTCTCAGTCCTTGCTCTGTTGGTGTCACTCTAGACCTCGTGGTTCAGGTTGCTTTCCAAAGCCCTGGATTCACTATGGTGTCCCCAGTAGTAAACAGCACCCCAAAGGAAGAAATATTATGTGTTGTCTGAGCGAGGACAAGAAGAGATGGGAAGCAGAGCTGTCGTGTTGTTCTGGTTTAACTTAATTAACTTGGTTATTTTATTTTTTAAACTTCACTCATCTTGAGACAAAGAGTGAGAGAAAGCAGGGGAGGAGCAGAAAGAGGGAGAGACAGAATCCCAAGTAGGCTCCGCGCTGTCAGCAAATAGCCTGACACGGGGCTTGAACTCATGAACTGTAAGATCATGACCTGAGCCGAGATCATGACCTGAGCTGAGATCAAGGGTGGGATGCTTAAGCAACTGAGCCACCCAGGCACCCCAACTTGGTTATTTTTAAGAGTCCACCAGAAGTGCTGATATGTCCCGGTTTTCGACAGACCTCAACCCCTCTGGCATTTTACACTATGCCTCCTCTCTTAAATAGCCCCTTTGTTATTGTTGTTACTTCTTTGTGTTGGCAGAGTGGGGAAAGGACTCAGTTCACGGTGCCAGGGACGTTCCCTTTCCCTGACCTAATGCAGGGCCAGTGACCACGTGTAGCCGCCGATGGGAGAAGAGAGCGTAGGAGGGGGGTGGTACGCATACCCTTCTGAGGGCAGAATTGAGCAACACGGAGGCTTATTCTTCAGCTGAGGAACCTTTGTTTCTCCAAGACTGCCCTCCTAAATAGGCGAGGAGGTGAGCAAGTAAGTGGGAAGGAGCAGGCGTTGAGCTGAGGCTCTTCTGGGTGGGTGCTCCAGGTTGGTCGTCGGGGATGATGAAGAGCCAGGTCGTGTGCTGAGTAGCCAGTTTCCAGCCAACAGAGCCATGTTGAACTGCTGCTCATGAGAAACTATGTTTCCCTGCTGCTTCTGTGCCGAGGTAACCTGTAGAGTTTTTTCCGAAGTCAGATTGTTTCCTCCGTTAGGTGCCTCTGATCCTGTTCCAATGTGTTAATTCATTTATTTTTTGGCTTCATTTTCTCTTTAATGGTGGAGCTGGTGCAGTCCTAGAAACTTGAAGGGTTCTGTTCTCATTCAGCCAGAACTCGTTATCCGGCCCCCCTGGACACACTCCACTCTGGTTCCAGAGGAGTTGACGGCAGCAGCTTTCTTCCCCTGATTTTTCTTTCCAGCGGGTGCCTCACAGGTCAAATGGAATAAAAAAAATGCTAATTACCTCGCCACCAGTCATGATGGGGACGTGCGGATATGGGACAAGCGGGTGAGTAATCTCTTCCCTCCCACCCCAGGTGGTCTTTAGTCCCTCGCAGCGGGAATGAAGAGGATGTTGTGAGTAGCAGGACTTGTGTTGAGAAGCCAGGGTGTCCTCTGCAGTGTGGCATATTGCCATTTTAAGGTCACAGTGCCAGATGACATTTGCTTCGTGATCAAATTGATGTTGAAGGAAGATAGAGAATATTCCGATCAGTGGTTAAGCAAATGAACTAGGTCTGACCTAAGTGAGGGCCCCATTTTGCTGCCTCCTAATTATGATGTCAGGTGAGCCACTCCACTACTCCAAGCCTCAGTTACCTCGTCTTCAAAATGAAGATAATCATAGCGAATGGGTCACTGAGGAGGTCGAGCCTGGGAACCAGACACTGTTCTAGAATGGTCAGCAGGCTTCTTATCCCTGCCCCAGATTGCGAAGTGCAAACTAGCTGTTCTAGGACATATTCCATCCTGAGTATTTCTGGTATAAATCACTGAGGCGAGGTACGTGGCGTGCTCAGATCCTCCCTTAGACGTCTAGCTGTCCTTTCAGCCTCCAAAGAGCCTGCAGAGCCCGGATTCTCCCCGCACAGCCCATGTAACTGACGGGCAGGGAAGAGGGGCAGGGTCCCGGGCAGCTGCCGCCACGGAGAGTCTGTTCGGAGTTTGGTTTGTTGGTATCGGAGAGGACAATGACTCGGGGAAAGGCCCCCCGAACTTACCTGCCGGATGATTGGGTAGTAATGCACAGAGCAGTCGACTTCTTTCTGTAAGATCTGGGGTGTCCTACTGCTTCCTGCTTTCTGGAACTGGAGGCTAGAGCTCCTCAGCCTCCGGGGAGCACCCACTTGTCGTTTTCCCGAAACCGTCAGCCTGGGTGCTGACTGTCCAGTCTCAGCGTGGCCCTGGCAGCTTCGTCCCTTCCCTCGTGGCAGGGAGCTGGTCATGTGGTTGGGGAGAGGGGAAGGAGATGAAGCGGAGACGCGGAGTCTGCCGCGTTCGGTGCCAGGACCTGCTGGGGCAGCGTGTGCCGCCGAAGCCCTCTGCCTTAGGTGGCTCTCAGGTGAGCAGGTGAGTCCGTAAGTAGAGGTGGCCAGGTGCATCTTCTATGTGTTAGTTTTTGTCTGTGTCCCTTCGTCCAGTCTGGTGAGAGCCATTCGCCCCTCTCTTTATTTCTTAAATTGGAGACTGGTTTTATTCCTTTCATCATTAGCATAGCACTTAAACATAGTAAATGGTTTAAATAAAATATTTGGTTAATTTGTAGAGCATATATATTTGCTTTAGAATGTTTTCAGGCCGTAGGCAAGATAAACCATTTGGTATTTGGCCATAAACCCTGTCAGTACTTGTTTTCCAGACTAGCATTGGAAAACTAGCTTGTTTTCCAGACCAGCATTGTTCTTTGTCTTTCAGAGATCGACTGCCGAACTGTTCCTTTCTAGCCTTCTGACTGTTGCACTAACAATCCTGACTTCCCTCAGCATTTTTATCTGTTTTGTTTAAAGGGTTTTAACCTTGTTTTGTTCCATTAATACTTAAGACTTTTGCTCACATGGATTGTAAAACTTGTAGGTCATATTCTTACTTTTCTGGCACTTTCCCATGTCAAAGCAGCACTGATGGTACCAGGCATCAGAGCCTTAGAAAAGTGCAGTATCAGTGGGAATGTTGGATTTCGTTCACACACCCAGATGACTGATAATAGTAACATTTTCTAATCGTTCATTATGCACAGGCATTGTTCTAAGAACTCTCTATATGACTAGCCTTTAAAATAAGTGGTTTTTATCCCCATTTTACAGACGGGTAAACTGAAGCATGGTATGTTGTCAAGATTTAAACTCAGGGAGGCCTGATTCTGGAGACTGCTCTTAACCTCATAGACCAACACTAATTATAGAAGTAATAGATGCTCTTTGTAGGAAATATAAAAGGAAAAATAAAAATCATTCATAGACCTATTACTCAGAGGCAAGTGCTAACATTTTGGTGTTTTCTTACGCTTTTTTTTTCAATATATGAAATTTATTGTCAAATTGGTTTCCATACAACACCCAGTGCTCATCCCAAAAGGTGCCCTCCTCAGTACCCATCACCCACCCTCCCCTCCCTCCCAGCCCCCATCAACCCTCAGTTCTCAGTTTTTAAGAGTCTCTTATGCTTTGGCTCTCTCCCACTCACGCTTTTTTTTTTTTTTTTTTTTTAAATGTTTTTTTATCTTGAGAGAGAGAGAGCAAGCGTGAGCAGGAGGAAGGGCAAAGAAAAGAGAGACAGAATCCGAAGCGGGCCCGACAGTGTCACTGTGGAGCCTGACGTGGGGTTCAACCCCACAAAACGTGAGATCATGACCAGAGCTGAAACCAAAAGTCAGACGCTCAACCGACCGAGCCACCCAAGTGCCCCTGTACTTTTTTCATTTAACGTTACAACACATGCATTTTCCCTGTGCTCTAATCCCTAAGTAGAACATTTAGTGGCTATATCATATGGGATCAGATAGCTAGTCCATAATTGACTCTAAAATTTAATTATTCCCCACTTACTATTTGTGTTGTTTCTGGTTTTCTGGTAGCCCAGATAATACCAAGATGAACATCTTTTGTTATCTAAAGCTTTTTGTGAAATGAAATACTCTCTTAAGAAAGGAAAATTTGAAGTTGGTTGATAAAAATTGTCAGTTTTTTGCCAGAAGGTTGTGCTATTTGGTATAAATAGCAGCAGTGACAAATGCAGCCTTGTCAGCATTGAGTGTTATTTACATATGTCTTCTAATTCGATAGCTTGGTAATATTTTATTTTATTTAAAAAATTTTTAATGTTTATTTTTGAGAGAGAGACAGACAAAGCATGAGCAGGGGAGGGGTCGAGAGAGAGAGAGAGGCTCCAGGCTCTGAGCTATCAGCACAGAGCCTGATGAGGGGCTCAAACTCATGAACTCGGAGATGATGACCTGAGCTGACGTCAGACACTTCACCAACTAAGCCACCCAGGCGCCCTGTAAAGTCTTACTTTAATGTATATTTCTGAGGTTTCCTTCTGCCTTTGTCTTATATAAGCTTATTAATCATGTATTGTTTTCTTTTGCAATGTGTGTTTGTTCTCTTGGGTCTTGGTGCTCGATTACTTAAATTTGGTGGTTTTACCTCCAGGATCGTGGGATGGGGTGGTCTGTTTGCATGTCACAGCCCTTCTCCTTGAGTGATAGTGAGGAAGGGGGGCCGATACTGCAGTCTGTCCTATTTGGGGGAAGAGCACACACCGCCTGTGTCCTTCATTAAAACTACGCATGGCGACGGAGCAGAAAGAAATCTGGCTCACAGGCCCATATGCCAAGCATGCGTGAAGGAGAGCTGGATAAGTCTTTTTCTGTTTGTTTGTTTTAAGCAAAACAAAGTGGAGTTTCTTAAGGATAGAGAGAGGATCTGGTAATACTCTTGTGTGCCCCCGCTGCCCATGTAACAGTCCGTTACATGGTAGACCCTCAACGAGTGATTTGTAAATCGACAACACTCGGTGCTGATCCTGTTGTAGAAACCCAGCACCGCAGTGGAGTACCTCGCGGCCCACCTCTCCAAAATCCATGGCCTGGACTGGCACCCAGACATCGAGCACATTCTTGCTACCTCCAGCCAAGACAACTCTGTCAAGGTGAGTGATCCACTGGGACAGTTGGGGTTCCGTGTGTGGGAGGCACCAGATTTCGTAACAGCACTTTCTTTGGAAAGAAAGCTACAATAAGTGAGCACAGTGTGTGTGTTTTAGGGGTGCACGGGCACGTAAACCTGGTTACGTAGGCCAGTAGGAATGATGGGGTAGCGTATCTCCGTTGCGGCTCCTGGGATTTGTTTAGACGGTTTCTTCTTTCCCTTTGTGAAAGGGAGTCAGAGACTAAAGCATTTAGAAAGGAAAAGCTTATTTGCAAAGAAGTTGTCAAGAAGTCAGCTTTCAGAAAAAAAAAAAAAACAAACCAAAAGCAAAGCAAACCAAAAAACCACACCAGATGTATATAAGTGAAGGAGAAAAGCCCCCAACATTGTTAAGGTTACCGAGTTTGTGGTTCGTCTCCCTGGGGTGGAAAAATAGCAATTTTTCACAAGAAGATCATGTCTGCAAAAGTTAGGACATCTTTAGTCATCAGCACCGCAAAAAGTCGGGAGCAGAGTTGCTCTACTAGATTCTGTAACTTGCTGGAAATGCTTGAGGGTTTATGTGTTTCAGTGACCCTCGTGTTTGTGGTTTATCGTGGAGTGTGACGTTTTGTGTTGTTTGCTCCTCTCCCGACTGTGGGGTATGCTGTGTTTACGAAGTTGCAGGGCACAGAGTCAGCCTCGTTCCACACGTGCTCCTTGAGCTCAGGTCCCTGTCTGGAAGGACAGAGATTTGACCACAGTAGTTTACTTAGCAGTTTTGCGATTCAGCATCATCGATTTAACGCTCTGTTTACATAGGCTCCCGTACCACGTCTTCCTGCGGTGTGGTCAGCAAAACTAGATTCAGACACTACGGCCTAAAAAGTTAACTTCTGCCTTGAGGATTGTCAATCCCTTTGGGTTGGAATTTACTTTTACGTGCCACAGCGGGGTTTTGTTGGTTTGCTTGTTTTGGATTTGGGTTTTTGTCACCTTGTCGCCCAAGTTCAGAACCCAGAAACCATCCAGTTCACCCCCTCCTCTTTCCTCAAGTTTGTCGCCGTTCAGTGACGTCTTTCCCACCTGTGAGGCTGGGATTCCATAGGTATTAAAGCAGGTGACTGGCCAGTTTCCACCTGTGAGATTCAGCCCCTGTTCCTTACTTGTAGGCTTAGCCTACGTATTTATTAAATGAGATTTTTTGACATGGTATTTGATGTATTCCACTATATCCTGGTGGGTGGAAAGCAGTTTTTATTGAATGTAAATAAATAGCATAATTGTAGAAAGTGTAGGAGTTTAGAGGCACTTTGCATAATATTCAACCGTTATTTTTAATAATTTGTAGATAAGGGTCAGTATGTCTTTTTTTTTCCCTACATAATCATTTTCTTAAGTTTACCTTAAGAAATATTAGCTTATAATTATAGTAATTTTTATTATATTTTTATTTTCTGAATTCTAAGGGGTGCACTGGAACAAGGTGCCATTGAATGAATGTTTCACTCGAGTTAGGAAATTGTTAAACTGTAAAACTGTTGAATTGAGGCTTAGAACTAGATCGAAAAGAAAGAAAAGGATTTTTCTTTTATGGCTATTAGAATTAGAACATTAAGGAAATAAAAATAAAAGTAGAACATGACCACAATGAAATGACTTCATACCAGGTTAGGTGGTTGCTTTTTTTCCTGAACTTGAGCTGAGCAGTCTGTTTTACAACATTGCCTTCTTTAGACAAAGTGTCCTGGAAATCCAGACACGGTTCCTCGGTACATCCTGACAGGTGTGTGTCTGCCCATGGGTCAGGGTCACCTTACTGAGAGAGTCTTGTACCCATGACGCTGTTCAAGAATGTGATTCTTTCTTGCCTGAGGCTCTTCTGATATTTCTTCAGAAGCCTTCCTTTCTGATCTGTAGCTCGTAGCAAAGGCCCTTTGGCAAGTAAGATAAAAGCAGAAATCACCTATGAAGGGGAGGATGGCATGGCTCTGGTTCTTATAGTGACCAGTCTGTCACATTGAAACAGACCAAAGTCCTCCACTCACATGCAATATGTAATCATTCCATAAGACTGTCAATGGTTGCCTTGAGAATAAGATCGTGTTCTGGTGAGTGAGGATTTGGTCAAATCCCCAGGGTCCTCTACCTTGTCCCCTAAGTTATATAATCCTTTTTAAAAAAAGGATTACTTTTGTTAACAGTTACTGTGACAGTCTGTAAATGCGCATGAATATGCTTCTGTCCGACATGACAAGTAACCAGTTGCCAAAATGTATTCATAATACTAATGTTTTACTTGTATGTAATTAGCTTAGGGAGACTGAATTTTTTTATTTGCTTGTTTTTCACATATGGGAGACTTGGTAACAGGAAAGCATTCATAAAGTGTTGAGCTAATTAAAAATCCGAAGAATGCCAAGCAGACCTAATGATGTCTAGTTTCCCTTCTTTTACGAGTTGAGGGAGCAAGTTCCCTGTGGCCATCTGGGAAATGCTGAGGCAGTTTAGCTGGAAAAGACATCTTAAAAATTTTATTATCTTGAATATGGAGCCCGAATTTGACAAAAATAAAGTGTTGTCAGAAGGAACAAGAATTGCTTTATGTGATTCCTTTAGAGCCACGCTCTCCCCGAACCCCTGATTTCTAGCAACCGTTGTTGTGTTCTCTATCACTGCAGTTTAGTCTTTTTGAGAATGTCATTTAAATGGATACATTCAGTATCTTACTTTCTGAGTTGGCTTCTTTCGCCCAGCATAGTGCCTTCAAGATTCATCCAAATTGTTTTCAAAATCGATAGATCATAGACTTTTTATTGACGAGCAGTAATCCACTATATGGATATACTGCTACAGTTTATTTTCTCTTGACCCATTGAAGGACATTGATGGGGCTGTTCCCAGCTTTTGGTGATTATGAATAGAGTTTCTATAAACATTCGTGTATCGATTTTTCTGGGAATGGACCGTTTCCATTTTCCAGGACAAATACACAGGAGTTGAGATCACTGGGTCAGTGGTATGTGCTCATTTACTTTTTAAGAAATTGCCAAACTGTTTTCCAGAATGGCTTCTGTCATCTATTTTTTTTTTTTTTTTTTAGTGTTTTATTTATTTTTGAGAGAGACCAAGCAGGGGAGGTGCAGAGAGAGAGGGCGTCATCTATTTTTAAAAATAATTTCTTAGTGGGGCGTCTGGGTGGCTCAGTTGGTTAAGCGTCCGACTTCACCTCAGGTCACGATCTCACTGTTGGTGAGTTTGAGGCCCGTGTCGGGCTCTGTGCTGACAGCTCAGAGCCTGGAGCCTGCTTCGGATTCTGTGTCTCCCTCTCTCCGTGCCCCTTCCCCGCTTACGTTCCGTCTCTCTCTCTCTCAAAAATAAATAAACATTAAAAAAAATTTTTTTTTAAGAGAAAATAATTTCTTAGTACTTGAGTAATTCAGAGTCTCACTCTCGGTCCTCCTGCCTTTTGTGCTCTGCCATTTCCTGCTTTCATGACAAATGTTCAAGCTCTAAGTGTAGTTGTCCCATCATGGAAAACACAGGCAGCTCAGGCAGAGTGTGTCTGGCTTACCTTCATGTGTTCCGCGGCCTCAAGTTCCGCGTGTTCCGGGGCGGTGGCGGAGCGGGTGTGACCTTGCACAAGTTAGACTGTTCAGTAATTTAGCTTCTTCATTTGAAAAAGAGATGAATAACACCCGTTATTTGGTTGTAAAGATTAAACGGGATACAATGCTGAAAGCTCTAAACTCTGGAATGCAGTGAGTAGTCAGTACATCAGCCTAGTTCCTAGTTACGTTACCCTACACGGTGGAAACGCGATGTGGCGTGAAAACATGTCATTCTTACCTTTCAATTACAGGGCTGTTTAGTAGGCAGGCTGATGATGGTGATCTGCGCCCCGGGGCCAGTCCTCGTGGAGTCCGGAAATACCCCGGGAATGTTTGTAAATGGGAGACGGAGGGTTGTGTCTCTGCCACGGTCCCAGGGCCGGGGGGCTGCGTGGAACACACCGAGGACAGAGCGAAGCTGGGCTCGTTTCGGTTGTCGAGTCTTTTGATGGCGTTTAGTCCACACATTATCCTGCTCTCTTTCTTCCAGTTCTGGGACTACCGCCAGCCTCGGAAATACCTCAGTATTCTCCCTTGCCAGGTGCCCGTCTGGAAGGCCAGATACACGGTGAGTGGGACACCCCACCTCCTGCTGGGGAGCTTCACCTTGGTGTTCCAGATGCGGGGGGTGGGGTGGGGCGAGGGCCACGAGGGCCATTTTCTCTTACTTTCTCTGTGAGGCAGTTTTCACTTCCTGTCCTGGTTGAGGGGTGGGGGCACAGGCGGTCATGATGGCATAAAAGCTGCCAGGTATTTTAAAACTAGCGCTTCGAGTGTTGGGGAAGAATCTGCACTAGGATTGCTGGCCACCACCTGGGAGGCCGGGCAGCACGAAGGTGGTCACTAAGGGCAGGGGAAGTGGGGAGATGGAGCCACAGGGTTGAAGCGCTTTCAGTCAGTGGATTTCTTCCCGACGGTGGGAAGAATTCTGGCTTTAGATTCTGACGACCTGGGTTTGGGATCCATCGTTGCCATTTAATTTTCCCCCGAGATTTATTGAGGTATAACTGACATATAACATTGTGTCAGTTCAGGGTGTCTGATACACTTATTTATTGCCAGACTACTGGTACCATAGCGTTAGCTAATACCTCTGTCACATCACATAATTACCATTTCTTTTTTGGATTGAGAACATGTGATATTACTCTCTTAGCAACTTTTATGAGTGTAATATGGTATTGTTCACTCCCGTCACCATGCTGTATATTAGATCCAAAACTTACTCGTCTTCTAACTAGAAGTTTCGACTGGAAATTTGACCAGCATGGTCCCCGTTTCCCCCACCCATCAGCCCTTGGCAAACACCATCCTGCTCTCTGTTTCTGTGAATTCAGCCGTCTTAGAGTCCACATGTAAGTGACCTCACCCAGTATTTGTCTTTCTCGGACTTATTTCACTTAGCGTAGTGCCCTCAAGTCCACCCATGTTGTGGCAGATGGCAGATTTCCTTCTTTCTCCTGGCTGAATAGCATTCCGTAGAATATATCTAACACGTCTTCTTTATCTTTTCATCCATTGATGGACACTTAGGTTGTTTCCGTATCTGGGCTGTTGTGAATAATGTTGCAATGAGCCATTTAATGTTTGTGTGGCCTTGGGCAGGCTACTGGATGCTTTTGAGCAATAGTTTCCTCCTCTGTAGAACATGAATAATAATTTTTACTAGGTCTTCCTTTTTATTATTGTGATAAAATTTACCATTGTAAGATGTTCAATTCAGTGGCATTTAGCACATGCACAATATGACTTTCCTTTTGATAAATTGTGTGTTAAAATGCTTTGTAAACCATAAAATGCTACAGATGGGGGGGGGGCAGGCTGTTATCAGCCTTCCCACAATTTTTCCCATTGCCGCATTGATAGCTGCTGATCAGATACAATCTCTTGTCCTCAGTGTCAACTTGAAAGGGAGCACAGAGGTGAATAAAGCTGCATTTCTGCATTAGGCTGTCACCCCAAGACTCTGTGGAGCATAGAAGATAATTTAGGGATTAAGTGGCTTTTGCATCTAGGAGTGCTTGTCAAGAAATCAGACATTGTTCTTAGGCATTGAAATACTTCTCTGGATTAATATGTTTACTGTAAAAAATAAACAGAGAAGTCCAGGAGTGCTGCCAGGAGGGCAAGTGAAGATAAATGTGCTTTTAGATGATTGTGGTTTATTCCTTAAAGAACAGAGGCCGGTTAGCTACCAAATGGGCCCCTCAGCTCCCTAGCAGATGAGGTGTCGATAAGTAAAACATGTCAGTCCTGAAACTGGAGGGTTTTCCTCTGAAGAGCTGCAGTTTTGGGGCCAGGGAGGTGCTGCCTGATGTGGATGCGTGCTTCCGGTGTGTGTCCACATGGCAAGAATTCTGCTTGCCGCTCTGGGGTTTTCCCCAGGGTGTCTTGCACAGTCGTTCTCGGGAAGCGCCAGGATGCGACACAGTGTTTCATGGTACGCAGCGGTCACAGCCATTTGCTTGTTTCAGAATTTAAAGTTCTCCAAGGATTTGGCTTAGCTTTATTTTTTACCAGCTGTGGTCCTTTCTACGCGAAGAAAAAGTAAAATAAATGCAGAAGGAAAGTAGATGTGATGGATAACTTACGGTATTGGAAAAAAATCTCCCCCGAGTGGTTGGGATCCCCCCATCGTGTAACTTATTTTCGTTAGGAAAGCATCCCAACTTGGGTAATTCAAGATTCAGCGGCGTCTCCCTGGAATAATCACCTTCTTTTCCCTTTCCTGCCGTAGCCTTTCAGCAATGGACTGGTGACTGTGATGGTTCCCCAGCTGCGGAGGGAAAATAGTCTTCTCTTGTGGAACGTCTTTGACTTGAACACGCCAGTGCATACCTTTGTGGGGCACGATGATGTGGTGCTGGAGTTCCAGTGGAGAAGACAGAAGGAGGGTGAGGGGGAGCCTGATTTCCTCCTGAGCCGTGGTCCACGGCATCTCCAGTCAGGGTTGGCCGTGTGGCCCAGCACGGGCACCTCAGGGCTGGGCTTTAGAAACGAGAGAGTCAGGGGGGTCGCCACCTTTCACGGTAGATGGGTAAGGGGGTGTGCAGCTGTGGTTTCTCTCCCAGGTTTCCTCCTCTTCTCTTATGTTCAGTGTCATCTCTCACCTGTGTGGAAGAGATCCGGAAGAGATTGATAGACTTCCTGTGGGATCATCTCTGGGGCTGAAAAACTCTGGGGTCAGAACCCTCAGAAGTCTGGCATTCGCCCCTTTCCACTCTGTTGAGGAAGGAGACCTGAGGCCGTCATCAGCGCTGCCCACCAAATAACCCTAGTTCTCTTCACGGCACATGGTGGTGTTTTATCTCCCACCTCCCTGAAGATGGGTTTGGCCAAACGTCTTGCTTTGGTCGTGAAACGTGAACAAAGAGATGCCGTCTCTTCTGGGCTGAAGCATTAACAGCCATTGTGCAATTAACACGCTCTCTTTGTTTCTGCCACAGCAGCTGGCAAGACTCCAGCTGGAGCTGTGCCCGTCGGCAGCAAGGATGAGGTGGGGGTGTAGAGGGAGCAAGATGTCCTTGCTTTAGGCCACTGAGTTTCAGGGATGGTTCTTGAAGCTCCATCTAGCCAGCCCTCACTAATGCAAGGTCAAGTGTAATGGGAATCACAAGCCCTCGGCCTCCGCTTCTCCACCAGCTCAGTGTGCAAATTTAGTTGCAGCCTCTCTTTTCTTGAGACCTTACTGTCGTGATCTCTAAAGGTTTTATGCAACGGAAGTGGATTTCAAGGTCTTTCCATATGATAGACGGAAAACCAGGCAGTGGAGTGGTGTGGACTGTCCAGAGTCCCGGGAAAGGTCTCTGGTAATCCTGAGATCAGAGCAGTCCTCTTATCCCGGCTTGTTTGTGACTTCGCAAGCCTCTTCCAGGATAGTTTTTGAAGGGACTCTTTTGATCAGCCCCTGAATTTTCCCATCTTTATTTCCCAAATCTCCCTGCTTCTAGAAACATGAGGCTGCTTGGTTTTTATCCCATTAATTTGCATGCATGACTTTGGCTCTCAACTTCCTCTCTTGCATTTCGCCATCGTAAATAGAAGATGTAGTTTCCTCATGGTTTGGCAGGGAGAGGTTGGCCTGTAGTTTTGGATTGGAATGAAAAGGTTTTAGCAACCCATTTTCAGCTATCTGTGTTGTCTGTAAGCCGGCAGGGTGAATTGTGTATGTTGGGACCGTCTAGTCAGTAACGAGATTTTTGAGTACCGGTTACAGGTGCTTTTTTTTTCAAATTCCTTTTTATTGTAAAGTATATCATCTGTCTAGAAAATTGCATGAAATGTGTACATTCTTACAAATTATGAAGTGAAAATGTACATAACTACCACCAGGGTCTAGAAAGAGAACATTGCTAGAACCCCAGAAACTTCTCGATCACAGTGCCCTCCCTTCCCCAGAAGGATACGCTCTCCTAACACTCATGAGAATGATTATTTTTTTAGAGTTTTGCCACCCATTAGTGCATCCCTTGAAATAGTTTCAGTGTCGAAACTTGTCGAACCTTTTATAAGTCTAATCATCCTGCATGTATTCCTGTATTTCACTTCTTTTTCAACTTCAGGCTGCCCATTTTATTTTTACTGCCATGTCTTCCTAGTCAGTTTTTACTGGTTTAATTTTGGTTTTCACTGCGGTGCAGGGGCCCTTAGAGAGGTAGGAAGAGAATCAGGGTGTTGTAGCCAGGGGAAGAAGATGCTTCATGAAGGAAGCGGCAGTCGCTGGTTGTAGGTGTTGCTGAAGGATGGATGTGCAGAATAAGAGAAAAGCGCTTAATGGTACAAATAGGAGGCCATATGATCATTAAGAGAGGAGTTCCAAAAGCGGATTGAGGATAGAAGCCAGACTACAAGGCAATGTGAACAGAGGCAGTAGGGACTGGATTCGTGAAAGAAATTGCCTTCAAAGACAAGGAGCAGACTGAGTTGATGTTAGAGCTGCTGCCCTGTCTTTGAGGGCGAGGAGAAGGTGCAAGAAAGGGAGGGCGTGGGAAAGCAAGGGCCCTGTGGGGGTAGGAGGGAATGGGGGTGAAGGCACTGCTGGAGGAGTTGGGTTTAGAATGGAATCAGGCATAACTTCTCTTCAGTCAGGGGTATGAAGAGAAGCCAGATGTGGAGACAGACAGTGGCTGACACGAGCAGGAGTCTGTACGAGGGGACTCCTGGCAGGCAGTTATTCAGAAGAGCTGTGTCCTGTGGGGCACGCACAGGGAAATGCTGACTCGTTGAGGAGCGGAGGCCCAACTGAAGGCAGTGACACAGAGAAGGAATTTTTGCCCCTCACCCACCCTGTTAGCTCGGACAGAGTGTGTTCTCTGGTGCCTCCATTTTCCCATCTGTAAAATGAGGGAATTGGATGAAATTAAAATTCTAAAGTCTTCTAAATTCTCGGCTCTCTAAGGATGGCCATAAAGGCGATTCTAGATAGGACCTAATTACTCTGAAATGCCCTGATCTTTCATAAAGCTCTCTAAACCTTTTTAGAATAATTTCCCTTTGACCAGACCTAATATGTGAAAGTATAACTCAGGCCATTAAGAACATTCAAGATCGATTATCCATTTTATGAAGAGATGCATCTGTTTGCCAAAAAATTCTTTTCAAACAGTAAGGTGTCATTATGCTTTTAAAGCAATTCATTTCAAAAAATCATATTCATGCTCAGCTCCTCTGGAGCGTGTAAAAGGAGGAACATTTGTGGAGGCGAAAGTTCAGTGTGACGTTAAGTCCCAGCATCCCTTTTCACCTGCTCACCTGCCAGTTATTATTTCGCTTCATTTAAGTTGCTGCTCAAATGCGACTTCCTCAGGGAGCCCTGTCTAAAAATAGCTCTGCCGGCAGTTGTCTTATCCTTTTTTGCAAGAGCACTATCACTCCCAGACGTTTTATCGCATATTTATCTGTTTGTCTGTTGCCGGCACTGGATTGTGAGCTCTGTAAAGACAGAGGTTGTTGCATTCGCGCCGTTGCCCTAGTATCTAGAATGGTGCCTGGCATATAGGCGTTGGTCAGTAAGTATTTATTGAATGGATGGATGGCCAAACGAAGGGAGGAATCTCGCTCCCCTGCAACTTGTAGCAAAGTTGATGTTGAATCCGCACCCCCCACCCCACCCTCCAAACATTCCAGGATTCTTATTTGGTGATTTCTAGGGTCCAAGGACTACCAACTGGTCACGTGGTCACGGGATCAGACCTTGAGAATGTGGCGGGTGGATTCCCAGATGCAGAGGGTATGTATTCAGCGCCGTTGTGGAGGAGTGTAACCGGGTATGCTGGAAACCTTAAAACAAAACAAAACAAAACCAAGGGTTAGTAGTTGTGGAAGTTAGAGGGTACATGACAGACATTTAATAATACTTGATGGTTGGCTGAGTGGCTTGTATAGGCCACACTGAGGCTCTGTGGTCTCCAAGAGCCAACTTTCGTATCTGGCACTTCTAAGCGTGAAAAGCCTCCGAATGCCTTTTCTCCTGTCTTTTCTCCTGTCCCGGTAGGAGACTGTAGATAGCCTACTGAGCAAATGGCCTGTGGGCTTAATTTCTTTCTCTTCTTCTAAATGAGCTAAGAAGTCGAACCTTACACTCTGCAGTGTTCAGAGCCCTTTACATCCATCAGTGGTACCTATTCTCTGAAGCCTTTTTCAAGGTTTGCCCCACAAGTTCTGTTTCTTCCACGAACCACGGTGGCACCTGGTATGACCTGCTGCCACGGCCCCTTGCTGTGTTCCCGCCTCAGTGTGGTTCTTTCGTTCAGTGGCCACGCTCCTTAAAGGCAGGAGCCACACCTCCCTTGTATTGCTTCCCCCACAGTGCTCCGTATAGGGTGGATGGAAAATGCTGGCTGAAATTTACAACACCGTGGAGTTGGGTTTTTGGTTTATTGTGTTTTGGGGGTTTTTTTGGTGCCGAAACCTGGGAATGAGAACACGCAACTCCTGCTCTTAGGTTTGTGAGTTCAAGCCCCACATTGGATGTAGAGGTTACTTAAAAATAAACAAACAAATAAATAAAATTTAAAAAAATGTGCAACATTGCTTAGTAAGAAGTCACTCTTGAGCATTTTGGTCAAGTATCATCACCTTACTGCCTTTCAAATATATTTTCTCCAGAAAGTACCATTTATTCATTTTTGGTCTTGGGTTAGCTGAATAACTCCACAAAGGCTTGGAATTTAAAGTATTGTTTTCTGAGGCTTGCATAAAGGATGAACAGGATGAAAAATTTCCATGTAGATAATAGAGCCTATTCTCCTGTGTATTTAACCAGGGGGAGCTGGTGGTGGGTAAAACCTATTTTGATTGTCTCAGTTTTGGGCTGACGTCTTTTAGCCTTCCTGAGTCCCATTTTTAAGTCAGAACCAGACTCGAGGAACATTTCCACTGACTTCCGGAGACCTAGATCTTTTACCCTTTGTTGCAGCTTTGTGCAAATGACATATTAGATGGTGTTGATGAGTTCATTGAGAGCATTTCTCTTCTGCCGGAACCAGAGAAGACCCTTCACACTCAAGATACGGATCACCAGCACAACTCGAGCCACGGGGAGGAAGAAGGTAATTGGTTAAACTGATGTTTTAGGTGAGGTGCCCCTCTGTGCATTTCAGTTCTGGCAGGTACCCCAGAACTGCTCTCTGACTCATTTTCAAAAAACATTTGCCAACAACTGGAGACCCTCTCTCTCCTGCTAGTCTTAAAGGAAGACCCCCCAAGCAGTATCCTGGAAGAGAAGAAGTCCGATCAGCTGGGACTGCCTCAGACTCTGCAGCAGGAGTTCTCCCTGATCAACGTGCAGATCCGGAATGTCAACGTGGAGGTACTCGGTAGTCTAATGATTGGCTCATGCTTGCAGATGGCACTTTGTGGGAGTGGGGACTGTTTGAGCCAGGATGGTGGCTACAGATAGCTCCGCTGCTCTAACAGGTGTACCTCTCTGCTTGCTTTTTTATTTTCTAGACTTTCTAAGGAAATAGAAGTCTTCCAATGTAAATTATATTCTTACCATACTCTTTTCTCATAAGCTGGACCAAGGAATAAACTGGTGTTCACGTGTCCTGAAATCCTCTTAGATGCTCCAACACTTCATTTTCCCATGTGTGAAGATCCTTAGATCCAGGAAGGCTCCGTGAGTTGGCAAAGGTTCCTGCAATAGTTAATGGCAGAGCTGAGTTTGGCAGCCACGCCTGCCTCCCCAAGGTTCTTTGTGCTCTGCTGTACTACCTGCCCTTAGAGCTAGCTGGTCATTTCCTTAATGACTTCAGCTCCTAGTGAGGTCACCAAACCTCTCTGTTCGTCTAACATGTGGAAAGATTTACTCTTTTCATTTTGGGCGGGTAATGAAATGCTTTCCTTCAGAGAACTGAGTCTGTGAAGAAGGTTTTTTGGTTTTTTTTAATGTTTATTTAATTATTTTGAGAGAGAGGGAGAGACACAGTGCACGTGAGCACAGGGGCGGGGTAAGGGCAGAGAGTGAGGGAGAGAGAATCCCAAGCGGGCTCTGTGATGTGAGCACAGAGCCCAATGCAGGACTCTGTGTCATGAGCTGTGAGATCATGACCTGAGCCAAAATCGGGAGTTGGACACTTAACCGACTGAGCCGCCCAGGCGCCCCTGTGAAGGAGTTTTGAAGCTTGATTCGTTTCTCTTTTGCCCAGATTCAACAAACGGTAGGCGTGGATATGTACCTGTGTGTACATACTTACCTCCTTTGGCCTTTAAAACAACTCTGCAGGGGGGCGCCTGGTGGCTCAGTCGGTTGAGCGTCCGACTTCAGCTCAGGTCATGGTCTCGAGGCTGGTGAGTTGGAGCTCTGCATCAGGCTGGCTCTGTGCTGACAGCTCAGAGCTTGGAGCCTCTTTGGATTCTGTGTCGTCCTCTCTCTCTGCCTCTTCCCTGCTTGAGTTCTGTCTCTCTCTCAAAAATAAATAAACATTAAAAAAATTAAAAAAAAAAAAAACAAAACAACAACAACAACAACTCTGCAGGGGCACCTGGGTGGCTCAGTCAGTTAAGTGTCTGACTTCAGTTCCGGTCATGATCTCGCGGTTCGGAAGTACAAGTCCCGCACGGGGCTCTCTGCTGTCAGCATAGAGCCCGCTTGGGATCCTCTGTTCCCCCTCTCTCTCTGCCCCTGCCCCCTTGTGCTCACTCTCTGTCTCAAAAATAAATAAACAAAAAAATAAATGAAACAACTCTGCAACACGTGCTTTTATCCCCACTTAACAGAAGAGGAAACACACACTAAGAGATGCAATGACTTGTCGGAAGTCAGCAGCTATTTGGTGGAAGAGAGAATATTTGAAATCTGTCCCCAGATTTCCCACCTGTGTTCCTGTTTTTTGCTCTACTCCAGCTGCCTTCTCTGGTTGGCCACACAAGAAATCAAGAGAGAGAAAGAATCCTCTGATTAATTGGCTATCTGTATCGATTCAGATCATACCCCCTTTGTTGAGAACAGTTGAGAAGAGTGTGGATAGCCAAGTGAGTCTCTTTTTAGAAGGAGATCTTGATTCCTTTTCCAGGAGTGCTTTTTTAAAAGTATTGAGATAAAATTCACATGCCATAAAGTTTACCCTTCTAAAGTTTACAGTTTGGTGGTTGTAAACCTCAGTCACAGAGTTATGCAACCATCACCCTTAATTCCAAAGCATTGTCATCGTCCCTAAAAAAATCCCATATCCATTAGCAGTCACTTCTCATTGCCTTCTCCCCCCAGCCTCTGGCGCCAACTAATCAACTTTCTGTCTCTATGGATTTTCCCAGGAGTTCTTTTGAACTTGAGTCAGGTATTTCCATTCTTCCTGCTTTCTTTTCTCGTCTCAAAATAAATATAACAAGTTCCAGTCTACCTCACAGCTTTAGGTTGAAGCTTTTTTACGTCAAAATACTTTGCACTTATTAAATCAGTGCTAAAAATGAAACATCTGTCTTGAACACAAGTTGTCTGAATCTTCCAGATTCACTTGTCTTTGGGGAATGCCCCCCTCCACCCAGTTACCGGGAACCTTGAGCTTGCACTTAGCTTGTTTAAATTCATTGGCGTCTGAAAACGAATGGTGGCCTACCTCCCAAGCGGTTGTCCCTTTGTCCCCTGCAGATGGATGCGGCGGACAGGAGCTGCACGGTGTCTGTGCACTGCAGCAGCCACCGCGTCAAGATGCTGGTCAAGTTCCCCGCGCAGTATCCCAACAACGCTGCCCCCTCGTTCCAGTTTATCAACCCCACCACCATCACGTCCACGATGAAAGCCAAGCTGCTGAAGGTGGGGGTCTGTGTTCACAAATTCTCCTCAGGTGTCTTAAGAGGAAACCTCTGTCCACGGGCGTCCGTGTCTGAGTTGAGTAGTAAGGTCGAGTGAAAAGTCCGATAGAGAAGATTTGAAAGTCATCTGTCCTTCCGCGCCACCGGGTTAGCCCTTGCTGTTCACTGTGTGTAGCAAACAGTGGAGGTGGTCCTCAGCCTTTTTGGGTCGTGGAGCCCCTTTGAACATCTCATGAAACCGACACAGAAAAATTTGCGCAACTGTGGTATATAATTTCAGAAACTCTGTGCGTGAATAGGATGCGGTTCCATAATTGCCTCTCATCTGCTCATAGATCTCATTAAAGCTGTGAATCAATCCCGGGTTAAGAGCCCTGCAGTACATTTTCATTTATCTGGAAACAGTAGGCAAGATGTATTCTGAAGCTAAGAGATACTTTATAATCAGAAAACAAAATGTGAGGTCACTAAAAAAGTTCATTCCATGAGAGGAAATGGTGTCATCCCAGAGCGAGGCTGGCTCGTTGAACACGTGAGGCGTCTGGAGGCATGGCGGTGCCCGAAACAGGGCCGACCGGCATGGCGTCTGCTCTTAGCTGCTGGCTCAGGAACTTGCTCTGTCAGTTCATACAGAGCTAATCAGGCAGAACCCCCATTTAAACAGCCCCACGAGCTGGGGAGGCTACACCTTTTTCACTGTGAGCAGCAGCCTGTGTGAAGTAACTGAAAAGTCCTGACCAACCAAGTTGACCCAAATGCTGTTCGCTTTGGCCTAGTTTGTATTATACACACTTGGCCCGTCTTCTTGGGATAAGATACGTAGCCAAGAAATTTTTCAGGTGGCGTAAAGATCTCTCAGACGTTACTTTGGTTTTGTGGTAGAGGTACATTTTGTGCTTGGAATTTTTTGAATCCAAGTATAATTAACATACAGCGTTACAGTACTTTTAGGTGTACAATACAATGATTCAACAATTCTATACATCACTCAGCACCACTCATCGCGTTAAGTGTGGTCTTAATCCCCATCACCTATTTCACTCATCTCCCACCTACCTCCCCTCTGGTAACCATCTATTTGTTCTCTCTAGTTAAGAGTCTGGTTTTTTTGTTTTTGTTTTTCTGTACTCGGAATTTGAATATTTCATTGTCTTATTTGCACATACAAAAAAAAGATAGATCTTCCTATTGGTATACAAATGATAGGAGTAGGAAGTATCTCTAAAAGTCTAAATGAGTACTGTCTGACAGAAATAGAATGTAGACTACACATAATTTAAAATTTTCTAGTAATCACACTAAAAAAAATGGAAAGTAGCAGGTAAATTAATTTCAGTACTATTTTGACTTAACCCAGTATGTGCCAAGTGTTATATCAACATGCAATCCATATAACAATTGTTGAGACACTTTGCATTCTTGTACTAATAAGTCTTCGACACTTGGTATGAATTATATGCTTCCAGAACTTCTCGTTTCAGACTCTCCTCACTTCCCATGCCCCGTAGCCCCACATGGGTAATGACTTCGTTACAGGACAGCCAATTTACATGCCTGTCTTCAGTATGTGTATGTCACTTTAGGTCTCCAGTATGTGCCTTAAAATGTTTGGATTTATGTTTTTAAAGAAGAAAAAAATTATAGTAATTTCCACTGGATTGAAATCTTCTCCCCCGGGCTTGTATTGAGCGTTACTTCTAAGGTACTGAGATTTTCCTGGGGGGGATAGGGGTCAAGCTAGGACAGGGCAGGAGGGGAATTCACAGTAAAGATGTGTGTGCACACCCTGGCTGAGGAACGGGCTTCTCGAAGAGGGCACAGAAACGCATCTGCTCTCCGCGCCTCTAGAGCAGGTGGAAAGTAGGTTGCTGCACTGGAAGCCTGAGGCACGGCTGTGCTCCAGTCTCCCTGCGTCTTCACGGCCTCCCACTGCTTTGAAGAATAAAAGTGAATCAGGAGAGAGAAGGTTGCTATTCTTGACTGTGTTTCGTGCCTTTTCTAGATCCTGAAAGACACTTCCCTGCAAAAAGTGAAGCGCAACCAGAGTTGTTTGGAGCCCTGCCTGCGCCAGCTCGTCTCCTGCCTTGAGTCTTTTGTGGTGGGATTCTTGTACCGACTCGTGCTTTGGTGTTTTGTTTCGTTTCTTCCTCCCCAAACTAATGTATCCTCATTTTGTAAGTCAGCTTTAAGACAGCCTGTGGTTTTTAGTATGTTAAAATTTTTTTTAAGTTTATTTATTTATTTTGAGAGAGAGAGAGAGGCAGAGAGTGAGGGGGAGAGAGAGAATCCCAAGCAGTCTCCACACTCTGATGTGGGACTTGAACTCCCCAAGTGTGAGATCATGACCTGAGCCGGAACCAAGAGTCAGACGCTTAAACGACTGAGCCACCCAGGTGCCCCTAGTCTGTTAATTTTTAAATTTCAGAACCAAGAAGACAGCACTTCCAGCAACCCCTTTGCACTCCCAAACTCCGTCACTCCGCCTTTACCAACGTTTGCCCGGGTGACCACTGCCTATGGGTCATACCAAGATGCCAACATTCCCTTCCCTAGGACCTCGGGGGCCAGGTTCTGTGGAGCAGGTTTGTCTTTCTTTTGGTTCTCTGACTGTAGATTGTGAGAGTGAGAAGCTGAGACTGTCCTATAGTCTATAAAGAAATCTCAGACAAATCAGAAAATTTGTCGTTGTTTCCTGGTAACTCAAAAGATTGCGAGAGTGTTAAATGGTATGATGCTGAATTGGCTTCTGTGGACATATCCTGAGAATACTCAACAGAATTGCAGTTTTAATTTTTTCATTCTGACGATCCCTGATTCTCAACGTAGGAAAGGTCCCCTAGCAAAGAAGTAGAAAGTACCTGAGAAGCTTTTTTCTACCCCAAACACATCCCATCCTTCCTGGATCCTAGAGATTCTGACCTTTGTCCTTGTTAAAGTGTGGCTGTAGTGAGGACTGACCGGTGTTGCCTTCGGATTTCCCGCGTGCAACTCGTTGACCTTGATGTGCCCATGTGGTGTCTCCTTTGTCAGGCTATCTGGTGTATTTCACGCGGCCTATGACGATGCATCGAGCAGTGTCTCCGACAGAACCTACTCCGAGGTGAGCCTGGGAGATGCAGGTGTAAGCTGCACTCACAGAGCCATAAGTGGGCAGACATCCGGGGTTTATCACTGCGTTGGTCTTGGGACAGTGTGTGTTAGTTCTTCAGTAAATACCCATTAGAAGATTCATTGGAAAAGATCAGGTTCATTAAATTGCTACTCAGCTGAGATTTGTACTGTCAGGTTACCACCAAACCACTAGAAGAAGTTTGATACAAGTTGTTGTCAACACAAGGCAAATTCTTTTCTCCTGTTGCTAAAGTATTATTTGAACATTAAATAATGATAGAAACATAACAAAAAAAAGGTCATCTCTAGTTCCACAACATTAGTATCCCACTTCTAACATTACCAAAACATGTGAAATTTTTATAAACTACATTCAGTGGTTGGAAAAACTCCAACATTATGGAAGTTTTCAATTAAGATTTGAAAGCTGTTCTTTTCCATGGGGAGTCATCGTTAGCAGTTTAACATGCTTCCTGTCTGATCTCCATTATTTTTCTGTGTGTCCGTTTTTTGTTTGCTTTGTTTTGTTTTTAAGAGGCGATCTAAGGTAGCAAATGGGAATGTGGACTCTGGAGCCAAACCACCGGGTCCAAGTCTTGGCCCCGCTGTTCTGTGACCTTAGGCAAGTTATCTAAACCATCCTTGAGTTTCCTCACCAATAAGTTGGGGATGGTAGTGGCACCTACATACTTGGGTTGCTGGGAAGAATCGATGAGTTAATCCCTGGGAAGCATTTAGAATACAGCCTGGCGTGTGGCTCTGTGTTTCCCATTACTACTGTTTGTTTAAGTTTTCACTGTTTTACTCAAATATAATTCACATAGTATACAGTTGACCCATTTAAAGTATATAATTCAGTGGCTTGTTGTGTATTCACAGATCATGTGCAGCCATCACTATAGTCAATTCTAGAACATTTTTAATTACCCTCAAAAGAAACTGCATCCCCTAGGTGTCAACACTCCCAAGTCCCCCTTTCTTCCAGTACTGGGCAAACACTGATGTACTTTCTGTCAATCATTTTGCCTATTCTGGGCATTTTATAGAAAAAGAATCATATAATTATGTGGCCCTTTGTGACTGGCTTCTTTCACTTAGTGTAATGTTTTTTTTAACTTTTAAAAAATGTTTATTTATTTTTCAGACTGAGGGAGAGACAGAGTGTGAGCAAGGGATGGCAGAGAGAGAGGGAGATCCAGAACTCAAAGCAGGCTCTAGGCTCTGAGCTGTCAGCACAGAGCCCGACGCAGGGCTCAAACTCGCGAACCATGAGATCATGACATGAGCTAACGTCAGATGCTCAACTGACTGAACCACCCAGGCGCCCCTTGCTTAGTGTAATGTTTTCACGGCTCATACATATTGTAGCATGGTCAGTAGTTCTTTTTTTGTTTTTTTAACTTTATTTTAGAGAGAGAGAAACGTGTGAGCAGAGGAGAGGCACAAAGGGAGGGAGAGAAAGAGAGAGAGAGAATCTTAAGCAGGCTTCCACACTCAGCTCAGAGCCCAACGGGGGGCTTAATCTCACAAACCGTGAGATCATGCCCTGAGCCAAAATCAAGAGTCAGATACTCAACCGATTGAGCCACCCAGGCGCCCCAGGACTTTGTTTTTATTGCCAGATAATATTCTGTCATATACATATGCCACATTTTATTTATTTCTTTATCAGTCTGTGAACATTGGTGTTATTTGCATTTTTTGGCTATTACAAATAATGGTGTTTTGTGCATTCATGTACAAGTTTTTGTGTGGACACAGCTTTTCATTTTTCTCCAATATATACCTATGAGCAGAATTGCTGGATCACATCATAAAGGTTTTTTTTTTTTTTCTTAATTAATAAACTTCATGTTTTAGAGCAGTTTTAAGTATGTAGTAAAATTGGGTGGAGGGTACAGAGGGTCCTCATATACACCCGTCCCCACACATGCACAACCTCCCCCATACCACTGGTTTTTTAAACTTAAAAATTATAAGGTGCGTACGAGGGACTTCTGCCCCTGCAGTGCGGTGTCTAGGATAACATGAAAGTCCTCCCATTGCGAACACCTGGATGTATTGGATGAAATATAATTAGCATACTTCCAGGAAAGAAAGAAGATTGAACCGAGTGCATGAGGAGGCACCACTGCTGTCCCGGGAGTCTGCCAATCTCTGCAGTCACCTGAGCAGATGAGACCTTGAGTGCACAGGCCTGGGGAGTTAAGTGTCAGAGACCCCATGTATTACTTGGGTTCCATTTTCGAAAGGTTGGAGTAGAAAACAAGCACCTGCTCTCAAAGGGAAACAAGAATATGTGTATCTGGACTTTGGATAAGAGGGAAGAATGTTCCTATTAGAACGGTTTGCACACTAACAGTGTTTCAGTGAGGTCTCATTTACAGTACACAGATGTGAAGTGTATACCTTGATGACCAACACCCAGATCAACATAGGGAACAGGAGTTTTCTCTGTTTACACCCGGAGGAAACCAGTCTTCCGACTTCCATCATTGTAGTTGTGGTTTTGCCTGAGCTTGAGCTTCGTCTAAGTAGCACATCAGGCAGCATGTGCTGTTTTGTGTCTCACCTGTTTTGCTAACTTAATGTTTTTTTGTTTTTTGTTTTTAATTTTATTTTTGAAATTTACATCCAAGTTAGCGTATAGTGGAACATGCAAATTAGTTAGCATATAGTGGAACATCCAAATTAGTTGGCATATAGTGCAGTAGTGATTTCAGGAGTAGATTCCTTAATGCCCCTTGCCCATTCCCCGCTCCCACAACCCCTCCAGTAACCCTCTGTTTGTTCTCCATATTTAAGAGTCTCTTATGTTTTTGAAATTGATCCACAGAGTTGCATATATCGATGGTTCCATTGTATGAAAATAATACAATTTATCATTCTCTTCTTGAGGGATATTTGAATTATTTCTAGTTTGGGGCTATCATGAGTAGGCCTACACACAGAAGTCTTTTTATGGACATGTATATTAACTTCTCTACCCAAGGGGCAGAATCCCTGGGTCATAGGTTAGGTGTATGTTTGATTTTTTTTTTTTTTTTTTTTTTTTTTAGCATTGCCAAAAAGTCTGTCCCCAGTGGTTGTGTCATTTAACACTCTTACCGGCAACGTTTCAGAATTATAGTTGCTCCACATTCTTTCCAAAATTTGATATTTTCAATCTTTTCAACTTTAGTCATTGTGATGGGTATGTGGTATCTCATTGTGGTGATGACTGGTGATGTTGGGCTGCTTTTGTGTGCTCATTGATCATTTGGGTATATTCTTTTGTGATGTGCCTGTTCAAGTATTTTGCCCATTTCTTTAGGACTAGGTTTCTTATTATTTATTTGTGTCAGTTCTTTATTCTGGTTCTAAATCGTTTGCTGGAAGTCCAGATAGATTTTCTCTTAATCTGTGGTTTGTCTTTCTCCATAATGATTTTTGATAAATACAAGTTTTTAATTTTGATAAAATCCAATCTATCACTTTAAAAATTTTATGTTTAGTGCTTTTGTGTTCTAGAAAAAAAATCTTTGCCTAACCCAAGGTTACAAAAATATTCTTCTCTTTTAAAAGTTTATAGTTTTAGAGTCCTTCTTTAACGTCTGTAGTCAATCTCAAATTAATTTTTTGTGTGTATGATGTGAGGTAGGGGTCAAAGTTTGCTTTTTTCAGTAGAGCTATATAGTTATTGTTCCAGCACCATTCATGGAAAAATTTTGACTTTCCTCATTGAATTTGCATTGATTAAAAAAAAAATTGCATTGATACCATTGTTGAAAATCAATTGAATATGGTTGTGGATCTATTTCTAGAGTCTACTTTTTTCCTTTGCTCTATTGGTTTCTCTTTATGCCAACACTATACTCTTTTTTTTTTTCTTTTTTTTTTAATTTATTTTTTTAATATATGAAATTTACTGTCAAATTGGTTTCCATACAACACCCAGTGCTCATCCCAAAAGGTGCCCTCCTCAATACCATCACCCACCCTGCCCTCCCTCCCACCCCCCATCAACCCTCAGTTTGTTCTCAGTTTTTAAGAGTCTCTTATGCTTTGGCTCTCTCCCACTCTAACCTCTTTTTTTTTTTTTTTTTCCCTTCCCCTCCCCCTTGGGTTTCTGTTACGTTTCTCAGGATCCACATAAGAGTGAAACCATATGGTATCTGTCTTTCTCTGTATGGCTTATTTCACTTAGCATCACACTCTCCAGTTCCATCCACGTTGCTACAAAAGGCCATATTTCATTTTTTCTCATTGCCACGTAGGATTCCATTGTGTATATAAACCACAATTTCTTTATCCATTCATCAGTTGATGGACATTTAGGCTCTTTCCATAATTTATGCCAACACTATACTCTTAATGTAGCTTTTATATTGTAAGTCTTCAAATCTGCTAGTAAGTCCTCCAGTTTTATTACTCTTACTCAGGATCATGTTGGCTATTGGCTAGGTCTTTTGCATTCCTATAAAAACATGACATGGCTAATTGGTTTCTACACAAAAATTCTCTTCATATTTTGATTGGAAATGTGTCAACTCTACGGATCAGTTTGGAGAAAACTGACATCTTGACAGTAATATGGAAACTTCTCATCCACTAACATGATACTTCTCTGATTTCTCAGCAATATTTTGTGTTTTCAACGCACATTTTTAAATTAAGTTCATTTCTAGGTATTTGATGCTATCGTAAATGAAAATTTTAAGATATTTCTAAATGTTTGTTTCTAATGTATAGAAATGCAGATTTTTATAGATTGGCCTTGTATCTAAATTCACTTGTTCATTCTCATAGTTTGTAGATTCCTTTGATTTTCTATGTATACAGTCTTAGAAGTATTCTCTGCTTTTGCAGACAAAAGTCGTGTTTTGTTCTTTTTGTTGAGTTTCCTTTTTTTCCCTTTTTACCCATCTTTTCCTCTTGGTTTCATCATGTGCTTAGGAGCAACAGTATTTGGAAATAAGGAAAGACTGAAGCCAGTATGGATAATTCTGTTTTCAACTACAGGTCTCTGTCAGCCTTGTCTGCTTATCATACTGGCTTGATTGCGCCAATGAAGATCCGCACAGAGGCCCCTGGGAACCTTCGTTTATACAGTGGGAGCCCCACTCGAAGTGAGAAAGAGCAGGTCTCCATCAGCTCCTTCTACTACAAGGAGCGGGTAAGCAGGAGAGGCATGGCCTCTGATTCTCATTCCTTCTAGATTTTCGTTCTTTGTCTCTCTGCCTACTCTGCACAGCAGCTAAGTTAGCGATGCCCCTATAGTCTCTTTCAAAATTAGTTGGTTCAAGAAAGACCTTTGCTTCGTTCCTTTCAGTTGGTTTTAACTACTGTGAATTGTGTGTGTGGAGGGATGGGTTGGTTCTTAGAATCCATATTCTTCGCTCCCCATTTAACCTTATCCTTGTTACCCCCATTTACGAAGCTTGATTCCCCTTGTTTCAGGTAGCATAATTTAGCTACAGATCTTCCTTCATATTCTGATGTTTGTCAACAAATTTAGGGATGCTTCTGAAGGCTTGGGATCTCGATATATTTAGAAGTTCATAGTGGTGAAAAGTTAAAGTTGATCTCTAAGAGATCTTAGGCTTTTACTAAATCTCCACTGAAATGCCCATCTGAATGGTCAGTTTATACAAAATCACCTGAGCCTGTCCTGTGTTCCTGAGTTCTTAAGGAACTCATCATTCCTAATGTAGCTATTAAGCTGTCAGAAGCAGAAGCCTTTGGTGACGACAGTGTAGAGAATGTTGGCAGAGCGTAGGAATGCTTCTAAGAACTCTTCCTGTGTTGTCAGATTGAGAGGCTGGTTTAAACTGGCTTTTAACTGAAATGATGTTTTAAGCAGAGCTCGGTCCTTAGGAATTCTTTGTTGTCCCCGGCTAAATGATGGATTGACTCTAATTGAAATGTGTTTTTTAAAAAATAGAATTATTTTAAATAAAAACCCAATTTCCAGCAAGTGTTAGAGGTGTCTTCACCTCGATTGCATTGTATTGTCTAACCTTGGTTCACACTGATAGTTGTCCACCTCTGACTTTGTTTAGTCTTAGAGTTTGTATGTGACTGAAATGAGCGAGCGGCAGGAGCTGATGCTTGAGATAGGACCGACCTTGGACAAAACCACTCATTTGAATGGGGACAGTGATATTTTTGTTGCCTTTCCGTAGTCCCCTTCTTCACATCTCTGATGGAACTGTGCCCCTCTGGCCGTTGCTGACTGTCTCAGAACACATATATCCCCATAAGTCTTTTACATTCAAAATTTTTAGGATTTCACCCCCCACTCCCTCCAAGCAAGCTAGCAGTCAGCTGGCTAGATGGTCAGAACTAGGGCATTTTATTGACATAATAGCCAAACAGACTCATGGTTGGGTAAATGGGGGAATTTTCTTGAGTGTGAGGGCCCATTTGAGGAGATCTCTTAGTCCAAGAGAGTTCTCAGTCCTCCTTTGAATCATGTCATGTGTTACTCATGCTTGGGTTTGGATTGGGAAAGTAGGTTGACTAGCACTTTTGACCCTGATAGTGCAAAAAGGCCACGTCTAGTCAAAATAACTCCATTTCCGCCATGGGGCCTCTCCTAATGCAAAAACATTTGTAAAGCCTTACGCCCATGTTTTTCACGGTCTGGCCTCTTTTACTATAAATACCACAATCACAAAGAGGGACCAAAGGCACATAGATAATTCCCTTGTATCAGGTAGGATCTGCTGGGGAGGAGGGTGAGGACTGTGATCCTTCATTTTGGGATGATTCCCGGTGTATAGCTTCTCCACAGAAAATGGGCTCTTATAGTCCCTTAGGATGACCTAGTATAGCAAATGGTCTTTAAGTTTTATTTGAGATAGTGACCACATAAAAGGAGCAGACACTTTTATTATAATTTTATTTGAAACTTTTGTATTTCTGTATAATATACGTACAGAACAGTTCACAAGTCATTAGCAGTAACTCAGTGAACTAACAACACCCAGGCCAAGAAGTAGAACATTATAAGAACTCTAGAAGCCCTGGGGGAGGGAGGCACATTTCAGTGGGTGACAGATAGATAGTAGTCATTAGGTGACATCCTATGAAATTACTGATATTTGACCATTTTTAATCTCAAAAAAAAGTTTCATGTGGTTCAGCTGTATAAAGTAGTTAAGTGAGTGAGTCATTTTGTGATGAATCTGAAATAAATTCATCTCTCCTTAAACCTTGTTCACGTTCATCCCATTTACACGGGGCAGAGGGCGGGGTGGGGGAGTTAGGGAAATGAAATACGGCAACCCGGCCATGATATCTTATATAGGCCATCTTCCTTCCTGTTAGAGGTCAATATGGTTTTATCCCTCAAGGAGTATTTTCTTATCCTCAGGTATCTAGTTTGACATGTCAAATAATACCACTTTTATTACTTTTGTTCTCGAAATGATTCCAGATCACTAAATTTCTCTGTGCTGAAGTCTTTATTTTCAGCCCCAATTTTTCTCCTACATATTTTTATTCTCTTTTAGATCTCTACCCCTGAGGTCTATAAATGAGTAAGAATAAAGGAAAAAAATATGACCATGTTAAAGTATAGCAGTGTAGGAATTATAGAGTATTTTGGAGATTATAAGAATCTTTATGGAGTCTTTGGGGATTTTCTGTTCGTTTCTCTTGTTTTTTGGTGTGTTTTTAACCTGCCCTACTTAGGTCATATTATCATATTCACCCAAATGTTCTCCAGATGAAATTCCAAGGTTCTCTCCTAAATATTTTAAAATGTGAGAGACCTAAAAAAAACCCAGCAACAACTATCAAATTTCATAGGAAGTTAGAAAGTCCAGAGAGAATGTAACGTTCATTTGGTAACTGGACCACCTATCAATAGTTGGTGAAATATTGTTTATTCCTAGGGCCATTCAGAAGACCTAGAACTTGGGATAAACATTAGGCATTGGCCTATAAACATTTTTACATTTTGCAACCTCCACCCATGCTTCAGTTTATGTTACTAAAATAGCTCTAGTGTAAATAACTGAGGAGGTCTTGAAGTTAATAGGATAATTTCTGATTTCCCATAAACAGTGCTTTTCAGCCCCAGTTTCACACTGATGCGCATGTTGTTAGCACGTGCCCCCGGGACAGCAGCTTTTCAGCTTTGCTCCCTCATTCCCTTCATTTCTCATGGGCTCTTGCCTCCCCATGGTATCACTCCAAAAATAGTCCTGCAACCCCAAGGTCAAGGCTTCCAATTTCCCCCATTGGCCCCACCCACCCCAACCACACATCAGAAACAATTTGGTGTTAGTCTACCAACGAACTTCTTCATTTTTAGGAATGAGAATCTTCTCGCACAAATGTATGCTCTTGGTGGGGAGAGTAGACCCTCTACCTATTTCTCTGCTTGCCCTACGATCTTAATCCTCATGAGAGTACTATAAACCTTGACCTTGTCAGAGCTGTATTGATGCCAGCCTCCTGAATATCTTGAAATGTGTTTGGAACCAAAGAATTATGACATTGAAGCTGGGTTTGGAGTGCAGTGGGTCTGGAGGGAGGTGAGGGATTCTCCAAATATTGCTGTGGTTAGGTTCAGATTTTTAGTCATGCAAACCTGATTTTGCAGTATATTGTGGTACCTTTTAATCCATCAAATATGTGGGAAGCTTTCATTTTATTCTATATTTTTCCCTTTTAATTTTCTTGGTGTTTTTCTTCCCTCCTCCTGGGTGTAACGTTTTCACGCACAGATGTCTCCTCGCTCTGCCCGGCGACGTTGGTCCATACAAGCAATTAACGACTTCCCGGTACTGTGCGCTGTGCAAATGCTCTCCTTGACTAATCCTGTCTGCCCAAAGGCCCAAGAATAAAATGCCACCTGCCTGGCTTTGAGGAACCTGAATGACAGGCTGGCTGGTTTTCAGGACCAGCACAATAAATTTTTCACTCTTGGGAGTCAAGTGCCGAGGGCTTCCTCTTTTTTTCATCCAGTTTCAAATGGATGAGTACTGGTATCATTAAGGATTGTGAATGGACTTCTTTGAAAATGAAGCCAAACACTGGGTTTCTTGGAAAGAACCCCATCTGTAAGCCTTTAGCTCACCTGATTTCATTTGGAGTATTTGTATAATTTCCTGGAGCTTTCAAAAGCCTACCTTTGGCATGGGGTGAAGCAGAGGAAGATATAAGAGGCTTCCACCATTTTGTCTCTCTGTTTTTATCGTCTTAGTCTAGTTCAAAGAGGGAAGTGCTCACCTGCTTCATTGGCATGATGCATAAGCTAGTTTTTAATCCTTCGGGAACTCTCTGGAACAAATTTTTTCCTTACCATCAGTATTTTGCATTGCGACAAAACCTCTGCTGTGGACATCTCTCTTCCTTTTCTTTCCTTCTTACTCATTCCTATTGGCCATCCCCCTCTTCTGTCTTCCTCTCCCACCCCCTCCATGTTTCAGTAGTGCCAAGGTGGCCTCAGGCTGTGTAGGGCAGCCTTGTGGCTTTTGTGTAAATTTCACTGGGTCTACAAAATATTTAGGGGAACAGTCCTTTAGCCTTTTCATATCAAAACCAGTTGAAATCAGGAGCCCTGATTCTCAGGTGCCACTGCTGCCGACAACTTGGAGGCGGAGCCGCCAACGTGGCCACCTTTCCTCCAAAAGCCTGTCCCAGCCAACCCGACTGTGGAATTTCCACTGATTTTCCAGAAGTCTCTGCTCCTGCTGCTATTGAAATAGGAACTCATTTTGACTCACTGCCCACTCTGCTGATTATGCATTGTTGGTGGGGTTGCTGCGAAGCAGTTGGTGGCTTATTCTTGGGCTGTTTTTACATTTAACCCATTTATTGGCATTGATGTCGCCTCCGGTTGTAGCAGTAACACTGGTGGTACAGTCGCAAGCTGGCAATATTGGTTGTCATTCAGTGCTATTCGCACCAATGCCTCCCCCTCCCCCGGTCCTTTCCTCCCCGTCCTCTTTCCTATGATCCCATGAACGCCTTCTTGGTATGTTCAGAGGAGCATCCCGGTGCTCATCATGTGATAATTGTCTGTCTTGTTGTGTCTCTCTTCCCTCAATCCCTGCTTATGAAATCTGTGGGGAAGGGGGCATTTTCTACTGATGGGGCATTGAGAAGACCTAAGAGAAGTGCGGGCCCTTGGCCTCCCACAGGTACCGATCCTTGCACAGAAAAGTATCCAGATGTAAGCCCGTCAGAGTGGGACTGCGGCAGCGCAGGAGGCTTAAGGGGCTTTCGTGCCAAAGTGCCCTCCCCTCCCCTGGAAAGTTCAGCCCCATGTCAGCCTCGTGTGTCATCAGCTGACAGTTGCACAGACGAGAGATTCCTAAAATCGCCAGCAAGATGGAAGGGAAGAAGAAGTCTCGGGGAGGAGTAGATGGGATGGGAACCCTTTCTTGCTGCAGGAAAGTTGTCCGTGCTCGTTAGGAAGCAGCAAGGATGCGTAGCCCAACCTCTTATTTGAGACTGAGCATGTCTTCGTTTAGGCAGCCTTGTTATAATTGCATCCCCAGAATATTTGGCCACTAGTCTGAGTACCGAGGGACCCTCTAGGCTGAAGGGGAAATAGTTCATACCTAAAAACCACCAACCAATAAATAGAAAACACAAAACTTTTCTGACCCCTTATAGATTTCGATAATGTTTTGCAGTTATTCCTTGCTGGATTCAATGACTGAGTAGCGCTGTCCCACAATTGCCTTACAGTTTGATTCTTGGTGGCAGCTCTGGTGAGGGAGATCCAGTGGTGGCGAACCTCCTTCTGTTACAGGCTCAAAGGCAGCTTCGTGAGTTTCCACAAAACGTCATCTCTACATCAGAGAAACACCTAGAAGCCTGGTGTCTCCAGAAGTTGACAAGGAAGTTCCAGGAAATACAGACTGTGATTTCTATCATTCAGTGAAGGATAATGGCAGCAAGTGGTCCAAGACCACTGTCTTTTCCTTTTCTCCCAGTACTTTTTGATGACTCCCATGGGTTGGTTTCCGCCAGTCTCCATAACCAGGGACCGCAGACGGGCAGGGGCAAAGCATCTCTTTGGACTCACTTCTCTTCTCTCTGAACGTGCCCGCCCTTTAACGCATCCCAAAAGGAGACTAAACAGACTGAGGCTGCGGCTCTGGAGCCTGGCCTGAAATACAGCATCTGGGCCCGAGCCTGGTGTGCTCCACGTGAAGCCAGTAGCTTTGGCCGCCGCGTGTCTCGGCCGGTGTTCAACGTGCTGCTCTGGCTCAGCGGAACGTGCTCGTGGTACTTGGCGGAGAAGTGAAATGAGAAGTAATCGTAGAGGCTGGTGTGTCAGGGAGGCCTCACTGCAGTCAGATGTTGATCTCCTCACATGCAGAAGTGATTCCATTTAAAAATGGACCACACTGCTTACGTATTAACAGGTAGCTTCGGCTTAGGCCTTTTTTTTTTTTTTTTCTTTTTTAATCTGAAATCCTGCGCTCAAAAACGAGTTAACAGGTATGGGCTTAGCAGCGTGACAGCCTGTGTTCAAATCCCAGCTCTGCATGGCCTCACATCCTCGTTTGTGAGGTGGAGGCAACGCCCGCTCTGCCGGAGAGCCGTGTGACGCCCACACTCGCGGAGGGTGAACGGCCCAAAGCAGCAGCTGATGTTCGTAATGACAGACACATCTTTCAATCCTGTGTCAAACATTTACACGCTTGGACTGTGTCAAGGGCATCTCTCACTGCCCGTGTCCTGGCTGCTCCACAGCCGTTTGGAGTTAAGGCTGTGGGGAAAATAGGACACTTGCTCATGATTTTCCACGTCCATTATCCAGGTCCCTGTGCTCAAGTATTTATTCTTGACATTCCAAAGTGATCGCTTTCAGAAATAACTCAAGTCCGCGAGGAAAAACATGTTTACATGAGCTGGTCTGCATGCAGAGGAACCAGTTTGGGCACACGGACCTTAGTATTTTGCTTTCATTAGGTTCGCTTCAAAAGGCCAGAAATTGAGGTTTGCAGTGTGGTCTGAGAGCTAGTAGACCCCATCCCTCGTGAGGCCTCCTTTTATTTCCACTGTTGAGTTAAATGGAGCTACATTGAAGTGCTCAACTGTCCAAGTGCTGCTCGTTTTCTCTTTGTAATAAGGAGCCAGAGTGTCTGCCTGGAACAGTATTTGAGAAGCCTCCCACCCAACCCAGAAAACCCGTGAGGTGGATCATATTCCATTCCAGGTGGAATCTTCTTACTGTAGGTCTTTTCTTTTATTTCTTTCCTACTTTTTCAACCCAGTCCCCTAAGTCTCATCTGAGATGACCAATTATGGGAGACCTACTCGGGTGTTGTTTCCTGGGATTTTTAAACTCCTGGAAACCTGGATGAAAAAGTCTGTGTACTTACACCCTCCCTGTTCAGTTAACCACACTGTGCTGTTCCCGTCACTGCCCTGTAGATGTACATGAAACTGCCCTCCCTAAAACCGGTCACATCGAAGTATCTCATGCATGTGTGACGACCTCCGTCTTGTGTCAGTTAACATTGCCTGCCTCCAGCCCATGCTGACAGGTGGTTTGCTCTTTAGCACCTTCTCCCCTTACTTGCATCCACATCATGTTATTTGTGGCTAAAAGACTAGTGTTTTCATGAATATATACATAATTCTTTAGAAAATAGCCAGGGCTGGTAGAGAACTGAAGGGCTGCTATGCAGTAATCGATGAGGCTTCCTGATGTATTGGTAAATAGCAATGTGTACGAATAAAGAACACGTGGTAACTAAATTACTTCCAACGGTCAAATGGCTTAAGGTCCCAAATTGATAATGTAGCAATATATATTTACAAATTATGATAAATAATTCAGAGACTTCAGCTAAACTTCGTTTACCTGCCGTGAACCAAGTCCAGGTGTCCTGGACCTAAGAGGTTCCATACACTTACTGAGCCAATAGGAAGTTACCTGCATTGGGCACCTTTGGGGATTAGAGGGGACATCACTGGTCAGAAGCAACTAAATGCAGACCGTGACTAAGGAATGGAAGAGTGATTGTATAAAAATCACTTGTGGAAAATGAATTATTTGTGAGTAATCTAAGTAATGATTTAATCTAAATTCCCGTGGGCTTATAGACGTTCATAATCGTTGCGTATTTTTTAATTGCACGTTTTCAGTTCGCACTCTCACCTTTTCATTGTGCCCTTATTAATCTTGCAAGATTGGAACGGAGCTCATCCTAAGACAGTTACCAGTGAGCACAGAGAGCGACATGAGACTAAACTCACAGCCAGTGAGTAGCTCAGCCAGGGTCACGGTGAGCCAGCCGTGCCGTAATAAGACCAGCACACCTTGGTTTTCTGACTCCAGTTTGCAGACTCTTTCGCTAGCAACTTTGTTAACTAATAAGTATGTCACTTCCCCCCTGAGTTGAGTCACTCTGGTGGCCCCCTTTTTTAACTTCAGCAATAAAATGAGATAGAATATTGCTCCCTTGGCTGGTTGTCATTTTGAATGTACCAGATGAGGCTACACTGATAATTCTCCTTTTCCAGGACATCTCTCGTTTCCCACATACAGGCTCCTTTGTAGGTGAGGCTCTGGGGAGACAGGACAGTTGCTCATGATCATCCACATCCATTACCCAGGTCCCTCTGCTCAGCTATTTTTGACATTCTAAAATGATCACTTTTAGAAATAATTCAAATCTGCTAGGAAAAACCTGGTAATTCTCTTGAGCTGCTATGTTTCTCTGTCTGCCTGCCACAGATTAAGGTTTGCAGAGCCCACACCGCTGTGTGTGAATTAAATTCTCAGCAAATCCTGTTAAAGCTGTCTGAGAAGAAGAAAACCTTTGGTTAGTTTCAAGCAAGAACTTTGAATCTAAGGCTGATCCCAACCTTGAAAGTTGCTCTTCCCCCACATTTTTGTGGTCTTTACTAACTTATTTACCTGCTGTTCGTTCTTTCTTTCTTTCTTTCTTTCTTTCTTTCTTTCTTTCTTCTTCTTGTTTTTTGGGGTTTTTTTTGTTGTTTTTTTAAATTCTAAATTCAAGGCGTCTGTTTTTGGGCACCTGCAGAATGTATGTAGCATTGCGGTAGGGTGCTTATTTTCCTGTTAGGATTTTGGACCAAGAGCTCAATGCCCTTTGCCATCCTTTTATTTCCTACAGATGCTGATTCATATAATTGTGGGCATGATGTAATGCAAAGCCTCTGCAAATAACCAATGACCCAACTCTGATGTGCTCTGCAACCGTAGGTTTCCATTTGTCCAAGTCCCTGTTAGTTATATCTCGTCATCTCCCCCAGAAATCCAGGAGATGGAAAAGCAAGCGTGAGGGATCGGACTCCGGCAATCGACCCATCAAGGCTGCTGGGAAGGTTATCATCCAGGACACTGCGTGCCTTCTTCCTGTTCACAAGTCACTGGGAGAACTGTACATGTAAGTGCGCCCTGCTTATGACAGTCATCACAATCAAAGTTGTGTTCGTTTGCTTGTTTTTAAGTATCAGAACCCTTTCTTCAAAAGCAGTTTTAGAAGACCGGTGTACCAGCTTTCTATTGCTGCATAAGGAGGTACCAGAAACTTAGCGGCTTCAAACAACACACATTTATTGTCTCAGTTTCTATGGGTCAGGAGTCTGAGCATGGCCTAGCTAGGTTCTTGCTCAGATCTCACCAGGCTGAAATCTGGAGGTGGCCAGGTGGTGGTCTTATCCAATGTTCAGAGTCCTCTTCCAAGTTCATTCAGGAGTTTAGCAGAATTCAGTTCCTTGAAGCCGTAGAACTTGATGGTTTTCATCTTCTCTGAGACCAGGACAGGACGCCTCACCTTCTTTCTAAGGTCTCACCTGATTAGGTCAGGCCCACCTAAGATAATCTCCCTTTTGACGCATTCAAAGTGGACTGATTAATAACCTAATCTTGGGTGTCATCGCCCATCAACATCCACTGGTCTCACCCACGATTAAAGGCACGGGATATCATAGAAGATGTGTAGAGCAGGAGGCCGAAATCTTGGGAATGGCCTCAGAATTCTGCTTTCTGTGCCAGTATGCAAAACCGTTAAAAGCAGAGCCATTTTGCTTGAAGAGAGTTGGGAGGCTAGTAGCAGGCATACAGAGGCTGGCCTGTGGCCACTCTTTTTCTCGAACCTGCATACATAGCAAAAAGTTTATTTTGTAACATATACACAGCACACCACTCTTTGTGTTAGACACCTCAGTGTTACACGTATTTAAATCCATTTTTATTCAACCCTGAAGCCTGGGGAAATCCGTAGAAGGGCTGGTTGCCAAGTTGACATTTGAGGCTGTCCTCCTGTCCTGACTTTAGAGAGGCGAGCAATTTCACCTTCCCCAGGCGGGAACCCACGGCCTCATATGAGCTGTAGGTAAGCTTTTTCTCCATATCATGTAGCAAGGGAGAAGCGGAAGGCCCACACAGATAAGACATTTTGGGTGACAACTGAAGAGGCACCTTTTTGTCTGGCTGTTAGTCTGGGGGTAATTGGTTCAGGAAGTTAGACTAAAAAAAAACTTCTTAACTCTTTTTTTAAATTTCAGATTGAATGTGAATGATATTCAAGAAACATGTCAGAAGAATGCCACTTCGGCCTTGCTCGTAGGAAGGAAGGACCTTGTCCAGGTATTGTGCATCCCTTCTGATGGCAATCTGGATTTTCCTTTTTGAGCAGGTTGTTGTCACTGTATGGTTGTGGTTTAATGACATTTCAAGCGGGGCCTCCTATTTTGTAATCCCTCTCCCATTTTCTTTGATAAACATCAGGGCAAGAGCAGCTTTTTAAATCCTTTGGGTATTTTTCTCATTAGTGCTTAGTTGAGAAGATCCTAAAGCTCACATACTGAGAATTTTTTATTACATTTCTTTTCTGTTCTGGTACCATGGTGATTGTTATACATCTAAATGTGGGTATCTATACCCTTGCCATTTGCGCCCTTAATTCTGTTTTGTTGGGGTTTTTATACTTTTAAAAATGCTTTGTTTCAGAAAAAGTTTACCAAAGCATTCCTTTAGGTGGAAACATGTTTCTGTTTTAAAATACGACGTAAAATAAAATATGATGTAATCGAGCAAAAATGTTAATTCCCTTCATCCTTGCAGGAACACATCAGTATATTAAAGCGAGCTGCTCCTATTTTTCTTAATAGCTTTATCGAGATATAGTCCATATATCATGTGATTCACTCATTTAAAACGTACCGTTCAGTGGCTTTTAGCATATTCACAGTTTTGCAACCATGATCACAAGGGTTTCAGAACACTGCCGTAGGGGCGCCTGGGTGGCTTTGTCGGTTAAGGTCCGACTTTGGCTCAGGTCACGATCTCATGGTTTCTTGAGTTTGAGCCCCATATCGGGGGGGCTCTTTGCTGTCAGCACAGAACCCAGTTCAAATCCTCTGTCCTCCTTTCGCTGCCCCTCCCCAACTCTCTCTCTTTCAAAAATAAACAAACATTAAAGAAAAATTTTTGAAAAAAAAAAAAAGAACTAGAACACTGCCATAAACCACCCTACTTGGCTGTGTCTCCTGTCAGTCCCCTCTTCCCCACCCAGGCCTGGGCAACCACTAGTCCGCTCTGTCTCTCCTGTGCCCTTTATTCTGTAGTGTGAGCGTGTGATTGGGCAGTGAAACCCCTCTCAGCTCAGTTTTTCCCTCATAACTCTCCCACTGGCCCAGAGCTAAGGCCTTCCCATGATTTTTATCTGATTAAAAAATCCTTAAGATTTCCTTTTGTCTTCTCATAAACACTGTCCGGTCTCCACCCCCCAAACCCTTTTAACTGAGGTTGAGGGTCCTAGATTGAATCTGTTTCTCTAAGGACTTAGCCATCTCAGGGTCTGTGTACGCTAAAAAGGCACAAGAAAGTAGTAGAAACATTGTGGAATTTATCCCGGGAGGTGAAGGTCCAACTCTGCTCCTCATGGGATAGCCTGGGTAAAGTAGTTCGGACTCGGTCAGCCTCTGTGTGTCTTTGTAAAATGAAAACTGGAAGGTTAATTGTATCATAGGATCGGTGAGGTTAGCAGATGCAGTCAGTCCTAAGGCACACCCACAGTTCGTGTTGTGAAAAATCATTCTCTGCGAAAAAACTACTTCCTAAGGTATTTTTGTTTTATTTTGTGGAAGTTTTCAGTATTTTTCTGGGAGTTGATTTGGAAGGTCAGGCTAGTCTGCGTGAACTTGAAAGACCCTTCCCTTGGGTTCAGACAGACCCGGGTTTAAACCTAGGCTCTCACTTTTTTTGTTGTGTGATCCGGGGTAGCCACCTAATCTGAGCCTCAATTTCCTCGACCTGAGCCAAAGTCAGATGCTTAACCAACCTCAAGTTTCTTGCCTGAATCAGTACTTGTGTGCATTAAGTACACTGGTACCACTTAATTTATTATTTATTTTTTTATTTATTTTGGTGAAAAAATTTAGATTTAGCCAGCTGAAGTCAGTTTTGTTGGCAATCCCAATTTTGTTGGCAACGTCCAAAGCATCCTAGTCGGGAGTCAAACATATGCTTTCTTTTCTCCGTCGGGGCTGATCAGAGTGTTGACCTTGGCCACATCATTGTCATAGAGCTTCTTCACAGCCTGTTTGATCGGTGCTTGTTGGCCTTGACATCCACAATGAACACAAGTGTGTTGTTGTCTCCTATTTTCTTCATGGCTGATGCTGGTAGTCGGGGTGGGGGTGGGGTGGGAACTTGATGGTGGCATAGCTTGTTTGTGTCAAGCTTGTTTCTCCTGGGGGTGCTCTTTCGAGGATATTTGGGCTGCCTTTGGAGGCACAGTGTCTTGGGCCATTGGAATGTAGGTGATGTGCGGATCTTCTTTCGTGACCGTGGACGCCTTTCAGCACTGCTTTCTTGGCCTTCAAAGCCTTTGCTTTGGCTTCAGCTTTGGGAGGGGCAGAGGCTTCTTTTTTCACTTTCGGTGCCATGTTCAGGAAAGGGCTAATTTAATTGCTTTATTACATATCTGATGTATTTCTCTACCTGTTTTCCAGTATTTTTATTTGCTTCTTTTTTCTTATAGACTCTTTGATTAAAGTCTAAATTTCCTTCCTTTCAGGTTTCTCAGAGTCTAGTACAGGGTTTTCCAGTCCCTGGTCGTACAATGATGTATTGCTACTAAGAAGAAAGATTTCCCAAAAGTAGTATTCCTCTTAAGGAGGCTCTTAATATTAAGCATGTGCTAAATCTTGGATTTAATAGACACTTAATGGACATTCATTTTGGCTTGATGACCCCAAGCCCTATGAGATTTCAGGTTTGGTGATATTCCTCAGATTTGATGTCAACAAAAAGAAAATCAAGTCTATTTTGTCCTGGCCTATTTTTCTTTAGCTTTGTGAGTATACTGAAACTTTTGTAATGAAAGCAACATAGCTTCCTGTTACTTGGGCAAAGGACAGATCTGCAGTGTGATACAGAATTCTATTTTTTCACCTCTGCCTGTTCACTAATGAAGCAGCAGCAGAAGTCACATGAGTTCGTGGTTAAATAGACAACCCATTGAAGTTAATGCACAGTGTCATTCCTCTGAAGTATACTTAATAAAAGGCTTTTAAAATATTTATTTATTTATTAATTTTTGAGAGAGAGAGAGAGAGAGAGAGAGAGAGAGAGAGAGAGCATGTGTGTGTGCTTGTGCACGAGTGGGGGAGGGGCAGAGAGCGAGGGAGCCAGAGAATCCCAAGCAGGCTCCAAGCTGGCAGCACTGAGCCTGACGTGGGGCCCAAACTCACAAACACTCAGGAACACTCAACAAACCATGAGATCAAGACCTGAGCTGAAATCAAGTGTCTGACTTAACTGACTGGGCCACCCAAGTGATCCTGCTTGATAGAAGTTTTTAAGACTAGTGTTTCTTGAGCGGTGCAGTCCCCTGAGCATCTTGTTAAAATGCGAATTTTGAGTCAGTATGTCTGGAATGGGGCCTGATATTCCCAGGTTTTACTGCCCTCAGAGCAGCAAGGCTTTAGGATAGGTGGGGTTCTTTCATGCTTCCTGGTCCTCTCGTCCCCAGTCTGACTTTGAATGTTTCTCTTTGATCTGTCCAGGTTTGGTCGCTGGCTACAGTCGCTACAGATCTTTGCCTTGGCCCGAAGTCTGACCCAGATTTGGAAACGCCCTGGGCTCGACATCCATTCGGGCGACAGCTGCTGGAATCCTTGTAGGTTTAGAGAGCTAAAAGGGAGGAAACGAGTGATGTAAATTTTAGGTCTGTACACACTTTTCATTGTTATCATCGAAGAAGTCTGAAGAACGGGAGGAAGAAGTGAGATCTTTCCCGTTAGTGCTATAATAATTTCTGTGCAGAACTAACTTCTTATAACAGAAGGAACTATACAGTTTTTGTCATTTACGACAAAGATTGGAGACTCATGCGTCCTTTAGAGATTTATGCTTTAGTCTATAAGTAACATCAGTCTGAATAGAAGAATTTGAACTCTTCAGATGGTAAATATCTTGGGTGCTGTAGAGCTTTGCCCCCAAGAGCGGAGACTCTAATGCCACATTGGCTTACACATTTTCCAAGGGCAATGATGTTTTCACCCTATTAGGCAATTTATGGCAACACTGAATTTGTGTTTGATTGTTGCATTGGGATGTGGCAAGCTGGAAATACAATGTGCAAAATGATTTACCAGATAAAACCACTTGAACCTTCATAACAGTTTGGCTCAGGTCTGGATAGAAAGACAGAGAAGCTCTAATTCCTCTGGTGGAGGATTTCTTTACTTACTTGTTGAGGCCAGACCTCGGACCTGTCCTCAAGCTTCAGTTGCCTCATGGTCATGCAGGGATGATAACAGTTGTTCTGTCCACATCACAGAAGGCTCAAATAAGATAGTGTGAAAACACCTTAAGAAATGTTAGACATTACTTGGTAGGAAAGTATCAATATCATTCTATCACAAAGGCCACGTTGCCCCGATCCCTACCTCACATCCTAGCATAGTAGTCCTAAAAGGAGCAAAGAGGATGTGAGTACCTAAAAGGTAAAAATATTCCTTGTTGTTCTTATTTAATAGCTCATGCTCATAATTCCACCTTTGAGTCTGTCGCCAGCTCGCCATACCGTGGTGGTTGTACAGTGTTCTGAGCACCTTCACGCAGCTTTTGGTTCCACGAGTGAAGTGTGTAGAGACCCCCAGAAAGCAGTGGGATTCTTCTTGGAGTTGGAGAGACTGAGAGCACATGCATGGCCTCATTCAGATGTTAGTTTAGTCCCCTTAGTTCTTGGAGAAGCTACATTCAAGTCTGAGCCATGCCTGGATGCCAACCAGAAACTTTTGAATGGGTTACCCGGGTCATTTGTAATACTTGGATATATTCTTTTCCAAAACAAATTTAGCCAGATTCTAATCAAGCAGCTAGATCTGTAGAAAACCCTGGTTCCCGACAGGGGTTTGTGAGGCAGAATTAAGAACCTTCCCTCTCATCCCTATGGCAGCAACCTGCCGTAAACTGTGACAGTTACCCTTCCTCTGTCTCTTCTCTTGACTTTTTTTCTGTCATCTTCTTCCAGGTTGGCTCATTACTGCCGACTCCGGGACGTCCAGACACTGGCCATGCTGTGCAGTGTGTTTGAAGCCCAGTCTCGGCCTCAGGGAATACCAAACCCCTTCGGACCCTTTCCCGGCCGGTCCTCTAACCTCGTGGTGTCCCACAGCCGATATGTAAGCTTGTGGCCTTCTGCTCTGTGTCTGACTTCTCCGAGAGGGAAGCATTCACAGGGCAGCGTGTTCTGACGCCGCGCCTGTCTGTCCTTCAGCCTAGCTTTACTTCCTCGGGCTCCTGCTCCAGCATGTCGGACCCAGGGCTCAACACTGGTGGCTGGAACATAGGTTGGTATGGAGCTGACTTGGCCACGCTGGATTTCTAGTGCTCTGAAGCTGTGTGCGAGTCGTTGATGTGTAAACTTCGGTTGATGGATATGCTCCATTTTTTCCTTGTTTCTCATTTCTCTTCCAATTTCCTATGATGGGGATGCTGTAGTCAGCAAGGCCTGGGCTTTCGTGTTTGAACAGGCCAGTTTCCGGTCTGCCTGTGTGCCTTGCTGGGTTGCTTTTCAACGTAGAACTTTGCGAAACTGACAGTGGGACTTCTTTGTGCTCACCCCGTAAACCCAACCCTCATCCTTTCTCCTTCATGGCACCCTCCCCCTCCCCCCCCCCCCCCCCCCCCCCCCCCGCCTGCCCCCGTCATCTGCCACTTCTGTTATCCGCCTCTTCCCACGCACTGTTTTCAACGTGGAGAAGTAAAGATGAGCCTGATTCTGGCTGGCCATAAAGACCTATTTAATGAATAAGTGTATTTGTGGTTTACGGATTTTTGCAATTCCTTTTTAAAGATCATCTTCGTTTTCTTGAGGGTGCCTGGGCGGCTCGGTCAATTAAGCACCCGACTCTTGATCTCACTTCAGGTCTTCATCTCGGGGTTGTGAGTTCAATCCCTGCATTGGCTCCATGCTGGGCATGAAGCCTATTTAAGTAAATACATAAAAATTACCTTAATTTTCTGGATTATAAAAGTCATACCTGCCCAGTGGAGAAAAACAAAAAGTATTAGAGAAGAAAATAATCACCACTGAACCTCCACCTAGAAACAATGTCTGTTAACATTCCAGAACATTTTTTCCCGATCTGTATATGTGTGTGTGTGTGGGGGGGGGTCATTCTATATATACGATTTTGCATTCTGTTTTTAATTGGATCATGAGCATTTTCTCATGTCATTTAAAAAGTCTTTATGAGTCATGACTGCTTTATCCAATGTTCCGTATCACTACACCATAATTTGCTGCTTGAACATTATGTGTATACTTAATTATCTGGTCACCTGAACAGTAAATACCTAGACAAAAAGGCAAGGCTGAGAAAGAGTTCTGTTCAGTTATATTTCTCAGCATCTTCCAGGGACTAAATTGGGCGCATTCTGCATTATGAGGGTGTTCAGGCCCTTTCCATGCCTTCTCTGATTTCCCTTTGTCCTTCCCATTTGATTTTCTTCAGCGGGAAGGGAGGCAGAACATGTATCTTCACCTTGGGGAGAGTCTTCTCCAGAAGAAATCCGCTTTGGGAGTCTTACCTACAGTGATCCTCGTGAGCGAGAACGTGACCAGCATGATAAAAATAAAAGGTAACGACCTTCCCGGGCGAGAGCTGCAATTTCATAATGCTTAGATTCTCCAAAATTAGGACTCTTGCCTTAAGAAAGGCATATTGAGTTCATTTGGTTTCGAGCTTGTTTTTTCTTAAAGGAACTGACAGGAAATCTTTTGAGTTTTATCCAGGCTTCTGGACCCTGCCAATACCCAGCAATTTGATGACTTTAAGAAATGCTATGGAGAAATCCTCTATCGCTGGGGGCTGAGAGAGAAACGAGCTGAGGTGCTGAAGTTTGTCTCCTGTCCTCCTGATCCTCACAAAGGGATCGGTGAATATCAATTTCTTTCTTTTCCTGTCACTGTCTGAAAGGTCCCATAATTTAGTTTGTCTGTAATGTAAGACTTGGAGTGAAGTGTTTTAGCTTCTCACTTTCAAGCTGCCAAAAACCCCTGCCTTTCATGACAAGCGTAAATTTCTCTTCTAAATAGAAGTAGTTCTGTGTGTGGTACTCAGATAGTGATTTGAACGAGGGGTACTTATCCATATATTCCCCTATTGTATATCAAGCACATTCTTCCCCTTCTGGAGTTCACAGACAAGTAGGGAGCAAAATTAAGTAGTTATAAGTGGTGATCCTTGTTTATGAGCAAACAAAACGGATGTTGGTGCAGGGAGGGAGAATTTTAGGTAAGGTGTTGCAGTGGACTGGGAAGCCCTTTCTGAGGGGCTGAGGTCTGAGGGGTGAGAAGGAGCCATCCGTGAGGAGAGCAGTAGATATAAACAAGTGAAGGAAGGCAGTGGCTAGAACACAATGAGCAAGAAGAGGGGTACCAGGTCAGACTGTAGGATAATTAGGGACTTGTAAGTCAGGGTACAGCGTTGGGCTTGTATTCTGAGTCCAGTGGTAAGCGTCCAAGGTATTCAGAGGTAAGTGACATGCTCTCATTTTTATTTTAAGAGAATCACTGGCTGTTAAACGAAGAAAGGATTGGAGGAGGGCAGGGGTGAAAGTCTGAAGGCTGTTAGGATAGTCAGATGGAGATCTCCGGTCTAATGTCAGGCTGTGTCAATAGAGGTAGAGATAGAGGGATTAAAAATACATTTTAGAGGGAGACTTACCATAATACGCTAACAAATTGGATGTCGGATTGCGGGGAAGAGACAGAGCTTATTAGGTAATTTCTGGGTTTCTAGCTTGAGCAACTGGGTAGGTGGTGGTGCCCAAATTAAGACAGAAAATTAGGAGCCCTGTTAGGGGCCGGAGATGTGTATGAGATGCCAGACCTTCCAGTCCCATATGTGGCCAGATGAGTGTCTGGAGCTCAAAGGGGAGCCTGGGGCTAGAACTAGGAGTCTGGGAACCTCCATCATGTAGGCGGTCCTGAAGCTGTGATAGTGGGTACCTTGCCCTGGGCCTGGGGGTGGGGAGGGGGGAGGCCCGGTGGGGCAGGGGGAAGAATACAGGGAGAGCGAGTGCCCACCTACTCCGGGCCGTGAGAGAAACCAGCCCTTGCACTGGCGTCTAGAGGAAGAACCAGAAACAAACTTAGAATGAGACACCAGTGAGTTTTGAGGAAAAGCAAGACCGTGACCTGAAAGGAGCCAAGAAAAGAGATAGGTTTTAAAGGGTGACGTGGAAGACTGCCAGAGAGGGTGGTTTGAACACACATGGATTTCCTCTCTCCCCCGGATGCCCCAGAGCATCTATCCAGAGCTTTCCTGAAAAGGCATAACCGTGTACGGGGAACAGTGTTGGCAATAGCATTTGGGGTCAGGGAGGCCGATAGGTTAGTGGTAGCTGATTTTACGGGGCCTGAACGGACAGGTGGAAAAACAGTAACACACATCACAGAACCACCTGCCCCAACGATGGCTCAGGATTTAGTTATGCCCAGTACCTCTGGAAGTGGCATGAAGGTAAGAGTAAGCACAGTATTGTTTGATGGCCTTTTTAGGCCAGACCCCTGCCCCTAGTTTGCAGAGCAGGTTATTACCCTTTCTCTAGCACTATAGAAAATTGGAAATATTCGTTCTCCAGAGAAGGCAGACACCTTTCCACATTGAAAGGGCCCACCAATGGGGCGCCTGGGTGGCTCAGTCGGTTAAGCATCCGACTTCGGCTCAGGTCATGATCTCGCAGTCTGTGAGTTCGAGCCCCCGTGTCGGGCTCTGTGCTGACAGCTCAGAGCCTGGAGTCTGTTTCACATTCTTAGTCTCCCTCTCTGTCTGACCCTCCCCCATTCATGCTCTGTCTCTCTCCGTCTTAAAAATAAATAAATGTTAAAAAAATTTTTTTTTTAATATAAAAAAAAAAAAAAAAAGAAAAGAAAGGGCTCACCAAGCATTTAGTGTAGTGAATGAAGAAAGACCCAGGATGAAGAGCGTACCCTGGGAGCTTCCAGAGAGGGAAAGCAGGATAAGGAAAATGGATGGCACCACACTTCTCAGGAGCAGTGAACTAGATACTGGAAAGGAGAGGACAATGAATGCATCAGTGCCTTCAGAATTCTCCAGAAAATGGTTTCTCACCTGGAATTCTACCCAAATTATCAGTCACGTGTGAAAGTAAACCTTCACCCTCTCCAAGAAGGAGATTCAGTCTAAGAAAGCAGGGAGTCGGGATGATGTTAAAGGGAGATCCACATGGCCAACCCAGAGACAGATCCAGTTTGGAGCTTCAGGAGCATTGTCTCCAAGAAGAGAAAGTTAGAAAAATATCTAATGGATTTCAGTTTCTGATATATTTATAGAGATTCAGATATTTGATAGAGGGTTCGCAAGTGAATTATGCTAAGCCAACTAAGCAAATGAAAACAACAAGACGGTTACTGACTCTGAGAAAAACCAAATGTGCAGGAAAGGAAAAGTCATCATGGTTATGTGGCTCGGCTTGATTGATGTTCACCTAGGTAGATGGTGGGACGGGGTATATGAGTGGATGGTGGGATTGAGGAGTAGAAGAAGCTGCCAGGTGAAAGTTGAGGTAATGCTTCAGTGTGGAAGTTAAGAATTGGCTTCATAAATGTGGTGTTTGAGAATAGGAAGGTAGAAACAGAAGAAAAAGTTAAATGAGTTGGAAGGTTTTCCTCCTGAGAGTGAGGGGCAAGGGAGGTGGAAGGGAATGTTGGTTTTGTTAATAAGATGTCTAGCATTATTTGACTCTTTAAGTTGTATGTATATAGTTTCAATTAAAAAACCCAAACAGGGCGCACCTGGCTGGCTCATTCGCAGAGCATGTGCCTCTTGATCCCAGGGTTGTGAGTTCAAGCCCCTTGTTGGGTGTAGAAATTACTTAAAATCTAAAAAACAAACCAGAGTAATACATAGATCTGCATATCGAAGGATTATTTTAATACGGATTATTTTGGTGTATGTACTTGAGGAAATGCAAAGATGCAAAATGCTATTTGGATAATATATTTTTCAGAGCATATAAATGCATGAAAGTTTATCAGAGAGAGGATTGCAGGCCTAGAGCAGTTTGTCTTGTAGAATTAGTTTTCAGGAAAATCTATGAGTCACAGAGACAGGTAACTGGTATATTGCACTCTTACTGACATCTACCATGAGAAGCATCATGCCTGGTTCTGTTGGCCGGACGAGGAAATCCAGGGGGTGGTTTGGTGGGGATGGGCGGGGGTTAACAAGAAGCCTGTAATCCAATCAGAGAAGTAAAACAGGAACTCACAAAGACTCAGATGATCTTGAAGAATGAATAATATGTTCTAATACCTTTACAAAGAGCACTGCAAGATTTCAGAGGGAGGGGGTTATGAAAACAGACTCACAGACAAAGCATTTAAATATTTTCATTTTTATTATTTGGAAGAATTGGACTGTTCATATATGGCAAACAGATATTGACAGAAAAATGCTACAAGGTCACCGGGGCTACGTACAGTTAGGCTCCAAATTGCTGGAAAACCAGCACTTTCCTCTTGGGCTAATCACGTCGGCAAGGGTCATCCGATATCAGCAGTGAATTTTAGAAATAAGATTGTTGTCATTTAGGGAGTTAGATTTATAGAAAGAGGCAGAGCTTCACCTATTTTGAAGGAGTACTGCTGGGCAGAATATTCTTTTGAAAAGCCATCTCCATCATAAGATGGGTTTTGATTTTGTTGTTTTCCACTATGGCGTGTGGTGCTTGGTCACAGTGATGGCAGAGCAAGGTGTTTGCTTTGCTTTGTCAGCCCCGCCTCCCAAATCTTGCGCCAGAGGCGTGCATCTGCCCACCTCAATTTTGTTCAGCAATTTTTATTTAGCTTATTAATTAATTTATGTCTTATTTTATTTGACTTCCATTTATTAATTTAGCGTCTTATTTTTTTGGCTGGTTTTATTTACACTTGTGTAATTGATGTTCATGACACAACTCTTCCCTATGAGGGGCCATATGACACTAAGCCTCCGGAGCTGGCTTCTGCCTGAGGGTTTCATAGAGCCTCGGAAATCGCAATTTCATCGTTTATGTGCCAGACGTGTTTTTATTGTCCTTATTAGTTTGTCTCTTAGGAACCAAGAATGATCCGTTTCACCTCTGCCACGTTTCCCCTGCAAAGCCTACACCTGTGGTTGTACGCTTCCTTCCCTGAGATCCCCAGGTTTGTCAGTTTTCCTATAAAAGATACCTGACAGCTTCCCGATCACAAACAAACTCTACAGCCCTTTGCATATCCAAATGTGGTGACACTTAGCGCGAACCCCACCAGCATGGCCCAGAAGTGTGCACACCCTTCTCAGTAATGGCCGGTCCATCATGTGTAACAGTAAGAGGCAAGAGAGAAATACTAAAACTACACTTAGTGACGTAGTGTTTCCGTATTTTCTCTCTTTGTGAATTTGTATCCACTTAGAAATTGTTCACATCCACCCCCCCCCCACAAATGATTCATTAATTAACTAAATGAAATGTTAGTTCAGAGCCTTAATAAGGATTTTTAGAAATTATACTTAAACTGACTTACTGTGAAGAAACACAGTTACCGATGACATTGAGTTTTTCAGGGAGATGACATTTTAGTAATTTTACCCGGATAGATATGGAGGATAATTAAGTTTACATTTACAGTTATCTCAAATGTCAAAGAACAACCCTTTTTTATTTTGTGTCTTATTATTTTATTTTTTAATAATTTTTTTAAGTTTATTTATTTATTTTGACAGAGACAGAGAGCACAAGCAGGGGAGCGTAGAGAGGGAGAGAGAGAGAGAATCCCAAGCAGGCTTGCAGGGTCAGCAAGCCCGACGTGGGGTTCAAACTCATGAAACTGCGAGATCATGACCTGAGCCCAAATCAAGAGTTGGACGCTTAACCGACTGAGCCACCCAGGCGCCCCAAGAACAACCTTTTTTTTTTTTTTTAAAGCCATACTATAATTCACTATGTTGAACATGCACTTTTTGCATTCTCATAATCTTTAAAGGTTGAATCTTATCAAACCAATAAAACTACTAAAGGAAATATAAGAAATTTAAACTAATTAGGCTTTTCACAAGAACATAAACCAAAGTCTTACCTGACATAAACAGGCTTAGAGGGACAAGACATGGCTGTTTTTAACCAAGATCACCAAACCACTCTAATCTGTCTCACGATTGACCTGAACCAGGACTATCATAAAATCTTTCCTTAGTTACCATGTATTTTAGAAGTCTTTAGTGGTACATTTTTGTGACCACCCGCCGTCACGAAGCAGAGGGAACTGGCTCTGGCGAAAGGAAGGCTCCTTCCTGTGTTGTAGGAGGTAGAAGGAGTAGAGGAACAGGTAGGGAGATGCAAAGGTTTGGTGGCTGGAGATGAAGGCTTCTCTTTTCTCAAGGCAGAGGGGAGGCCGGCAGGTGAGGGGAGCAGGGTGTGTGCGAGGAGTGCGCGGGCTGCTGCGGAGGCCGGAAGTGCCGTCTGGGGAATGGCAGAGGAGCCCCCCCCCCCGCCCCCCCCCCCCCGCACTGGGAGTCTTTGGTGGATTTAGTGGGAAGTGCATCTTGACGGTGGGCCTTCCCTCACTAGTGCTCGTGGAGTCAGCAGCTCCACCGGGGCCGGAGGTTCTTCCGGGCGGTACCGTGGAGGGAGAGGTGGGGATACTTGCGAGCAAGTGATTGGGAGGTTGGTTCGCGTCACTCAGACTGGCCCCGGGGGAAGGTGACGCCAGAAAGGGTGAAGGCTGTGCATGACAGGTGAGGACCTGCGAGGCCACGTGGGCGGAGGGTCGGGGGGGGTGGGTTTTGAAGGCACCAGGGATGGTGCCAAGAACCGGGGCTGAAGGAAGAGTGAGAACCAGAAGAGAAGTCCTGAGGGAACGGGGGTATGTCCACGGTGCCACAGGTGAGAGCAGAGAAGAGGAGACAAGGGTGGCGAAGCCAGGCGGTGTTTCCTCAAGAGGAAAGGTGACGGTCTGGAGGCAGTAATGGGGCGCGGGCCTGCCGCTCCTGCCCTGGCGCTCTTCAGGAATCGAGACCAAGGTGGCCTTTGCTCCAGAGGTTGGCAGAGGTGGCAGGCTACAGGCAGGGCCGGGCGACGAGGGCACCGTCCCGGGAGAGAGCGCAGCCGGTGGGGAGGTTTGCTCCCAAGCTGGCCCGCTGGAAGCGGCCCGGGCAGACGGGAGGTCGGTACTGGCCGCCCAGACTCGGGGTCATGCCTGAGGTAGACTAGGATGTGCAGGTGAGGGGGTTGGCCCTCGGGGTCTCTTCCGGGGGACCGGGGGCCAGCTGTCAGGTGGTCCTGACCGCAGTGTCCTGACCCGGCTCCTCTCGTGCCACTTGGTCATTGGTGGGCGGGAAGGGAAGACGGCGTGAGACTGGTCAGCCGTTGCTGGGTGTCACTGAGTCCTTCGCTTCTGTCAACAAACGATCGGTGGCCACCTCCACGAGCCAGGCCCGCGCAGCCACTGGCGTAGGAGAGAACGAGGCGTAGCTACCTCCTGGGCTTTTCACCCGAGGCCCCTGGCCACCAGGCGTCTGGCACGCTGTCCACCTGCACCCCGCCGGCAGGGACGGCAGCTTCTCTTTGTCAGACTTAGTGAGATTGTGGACGAAGAGCTGCTGTTGAAGAAAAGGGAGCACCACGGCCGTGATAGAATCCCGTAGAGTCCTCCAGCGAATACGTCGTTCTCACAGTGCCGTGTCCCTCCGTGGAACTAACTTACCGTGTCTCTTGTTCTGGCCATCCCCGCCCGTTCGCAGAGTTTGGCGTGTACTGCAGCCACTGTCGGAGCGAGGTCCGTGGCACGCAGTGTGCCATCTGCAAAGGCTTCACGTTCCAGTGTGCCATCTGCCACGTGGCGGTGCGCGGCTCGTCCAACTTCTGCCTGACCTGCGGGCACGGTGGGCACACCAGCCACATGATGGAGTGGTTTCGGACCCAGGAGGTGTGTCCCACCGGGTGTGGATGCCACTGCCTGCTTGAGAGCACATTCTGAACTTACAGACCTTGGGAGTTGTCACAAATCCCGGAGGACCCCGTAAACGCTGGACGGCAAGTTCTCCGCCAGGAGAGAGGCTCCCGAAGCCATTCCCAGCTAGACTGGGGCACGTTCCCCTCAGAGACTGCCACAGCCCCAGCTGCTCGTGAGCTTTTGTTTCTCTTCTGTGTGGCTGTTGATGGCAGGGATGTCACCGGGCAGGAGGAGAACAGATGTGCAGAGCCGCGTAGCCAGGTGGAAATTTCCTTGCAGAAAAGCACCTGGCTCCAGAGCCATGTTTACCTTTAAGGTGTTAACCATAAACCACTGAGCAGCATCCTTTCTGATGCCGTTTCAGACCACGGTGGGATGCAAAGGACGGTCTCCTGAGCCGAAGGACGATGGACATTAACTTAGTTGACAAGTGGGCCTCTGATGTAAATTGGTACATTTAACGGACTGATGGGTAGTGGCCTTTTAAAAATGCTAAATTATAAATATATGATGTACTTAAAGAGTCTAAAGGTGTCTCTTTTGTTTGTTATTTCTCTTCAAGCTGATCTTCCTTGGCTAATAACATTCAGGTAATTGTTTGGGAAAAAAAGATTGAACAGTGTTTCATTTTTTTATTTTTATTTTTAAAATTTTTTAATGTTTTGTTTATTCTTGAGAGAGAGACAGAGCCTGAGCGAGGGAGGGACACAGAATCCAAAGCAGGCTCCAGGCTCTGAGCTGTCAGCACAGAGCCCCACACGGGGCTCAAACTCATAAGCCATGAGATGATGACCTGAGCCAAAGTCGGACGCTCAACCAACTGAGCCACCCAGGCGCCCCTGAACAATGTTTTCATGAAATTGTTTTTACCCTGCTTCTGATTGAAGTTAACTCTTTTGGATAGGACCAAAGTCAGCGCTCACATTTTCAAAGGAAATGCTGATTTACTCTTGTCATCTGATTGGAGAAGACAGAATTTGACATTGCAGTTTCTTTCGAACCCTTTTAATCATTTTATTTAGCAAAAGGAAAATGAGATGGCTTCACAGCACTGATAGTCAGGTCTCTCACTGGCACAGGGTAGGTTGGCTGAGTTCCGGCAAATTCCTTCCGCTCTTCATTTGGGCTTCCTCGTAGACGTTGCCCTGTGTTTATCTGCGTTCCAAGTGACTGTGACTCACCTGTCCACCTATTTTATTCTTCAGGACGATTTTCAAACTCTTCACATATGTGCCAGGGAAATTTTTTTTTTTCACATTTCTACTGAAATATATATTTGTTTCTTAGAATTTTATAGTTTCAGGGGTGCCTGGGTGGCTCAGTCAGAGTTAAGCATCCAGCTCTTGATTTCAGCTCAGGTCATGATCTCACGGTTCATGAGATTGAGTCCTGCGTCAGGCTCTGTGTTGAAAGTTCAGAGCCTGCTTGGGATCCTCTCTCTCCCTTTCAGATCTCCTCCCCACTCCCCCCAAAAATAAACGAACTTTTTTTTTTTTTAAGAATTTTTCTGTTCCAAATTGATTAACTTAAGAAATATAACAACATGTCTCAAAACATGTCATGCATCGCTATGTTTCAAACTGTAGGTCAGGACCCAATAATGGATTGTGGCATTGATTTAGTGGATAAAAGCTAGCATGTAAAAAAATTGAAGTAGAGTAGAAGAGAAAAGATGAACACATACCATGCATACCGTGAATATCGTTTTGTGTAACTTGTTTATGAGTGTATATGCACAACATAACTTCATTTCTAACTGAGGGTTGTGGTCAAAACATTTGGAAAACACTGTTCAGGATGATGCATCTACTTTGTCCCCTATGTTGCCAGGCACAGAGCACCGTGATGTAAGAGAAGCCTAGATTGTGTGCAGTGGGAGAGCAGAGGTATATAGCCTGGGCTCTGACCAAGGTCAGATGCCAGCATCTCCGCAGACTGAGCTGAGAAACGAGGTGCAACAGGTAGGTTGGGAGGCTGATAAAGGACGCGGCCCAGGAAGCCCGAATTTCTCCACTGTCTGTTTTTCATTTGCGTTGAGGCTGCTGTAATGGCCATCACAGGATGGCCATTTATACTAAGATATTTATACTAAGACAAAGGATCTGTTACCTTCTTCAGTGAAGTCACACCATTTGCAGAGAACAATCTTTTCTTGTTCCCCACTCCTCAAACTAATGTAAAATCTGTCCCTATCCTCATCAAGAATTAGATGTTTTTATTGTTTTAGTTTATTAGAATAACCTTGTCTTCTAAAACTAAAAAATCATCATAATGAGTGTTAAGAAATTTAAAGCTTAAAAGATTACATAATGTTGGGGTGCCTGGGTGGCTCAGTGAGTTGAACATCTGATTCTTGGTATCAGCTCAGGTCATGATGTCATGGTCATGGGATCCAGCACTGGGCATAGAACCTGCATGGGATTCTCATTCTCTCTCTGCCCCTATCCCACTCATGGGCTCTCTATAAATACATACATACATACATACAGAAGTAAAAGATTACATAATCTCTTCTTTCAACACGTGTGTTCCTTTTGAATTTCTAAGTTACCAGAACAAAAGCCTAATATATATATTTTTTTCCAAAGTCTAATATTTTAAGAATATTTGCATTTCAGGGTGGCAGATTGGGAGGACCCTAGGCTCACCTTGTCCCACGAACACAATTAGATAAATATCAAGTCATCCTAAATACCCCAGAAACTGACCTGAAGACTGCCAGAACAAACTCCACAACTAAAGGTAGAGAAGAGGACACACTGAAGAAGGTAGGAAGTGCAGAGGCATGGTTTAGGGGGGAAATGGACCATGGCTGCTGCAGAGGAGAGGGAGTTGTGGCCGCAGAGAAGGATGAGAGAGAAGAGCGCACAGGCGGATGCATGAGGGGAATATTTCCCCAAGACTGTTGGCTTAGAAAATGAGAGGGGCCGAATTTCATGAGTGCTTGCAACCAGTAGGGCTTAAAGCCTGGAGTTTTAAAGGTCAGTGGACTTGGCTGGGATAGACCGTGGAAGACACTGTGCTGCTCCTGGAGGGAAACAATCCAGGGGCATACCGCATGGGAACTGATTTGAAGAGTGCCTAGGGTACACAGTCGGGAGAGTATTTGCTGTTCTTAGAGCACATCTCTGAAGAGGCAGTGTTCACAGAGACACCTCTCCAGGAACAAAGGAGCTGACTGGCATCATTTCCCTCCCCCTCAGCATAAACACACCGACCAATGGGAAGCAGTGTAACACAGACAGTGGCTGCCCAATTTGCTTACACTAAGTCCTCCCCCCTTCCAGTGGAACTGCCTTTCTCAGTCATGCATATCTCAGTCCATTGTGGCAGGCCCCTCCCCCAAAAGACTAGCACAAACCTGTGCCCATACCATGTCTCCTAACAAGAGTTTTGCAGGTGTCTTAGTTCCAGTGGAGGCAGTAACTGGTCTCATTTCACAAGCAGACCAGAGCACTCCTAGTTAAAACTTGCCACATTCAAGCCAGGGACCAAACACTGCCCACCGTAGGCAAAGAGAGCCTCTGCAACGATTGACCTGAAGGATAGAGCATCCAGAACACAACAGCAGAGCACACACTAGAGACACTCCCTGAAGTGCCAGGCTCTGAGCACTACATGACCTCTTCTTCATAAGGCCATTACTTTCACAAACAGGAGACATAACTGGCTTTTCTAACACAGAGAAGAAGGAAGAGGCTTAGACAAAATGTGAAGGCAGGAATTTATCCTAAATGAGAGAAGATAAGGCCACAGCCAGAGATCTAAATGAAACAGATATATGTAACGTGCCTGATGGAGTATTTAAAGCAACGATCATGAGTATAGTTACTGGGCTTGAGAAAAGAATGGGAGACATCAGTGAGACACTTGCCACAGAGATAAAAGAGTTAAAAAAGAATCAGAGATGAAGGGTGCAAAAAAAATGAGATTAGGAATACACATGATGCAATGAGCAGCAGCAGGCTGGAAGAAGCAGAGGAGCAAATTAATGACCTAGAAGACAGTAGTGGAAAGCAATGAAACTGAACAGAAGAGAAGAAAATTATGCAAAATGAGGATAGACCTAGGGAATTCAGTGACTCCAGGAGTCCCAGAAGAAGAAGAGAAAGGGGGCAGACTATTTGATAAAAAATAGCTGAAAACTTCCCTAATCTGGGTAGGGAAACAGATATACAGATCCAGGAGGCACAGAGAACTCTCATCAAAATCAACGACAGCAGGCCCACAGCAAGATACATTGTAATCAAATTTGTAAAATTTGTAATTAAATTTGTAAAATTTGTAAAAATTAAATTTGTAAAATACATTGTAATTAAATTTTAAAATTTGTAAAATTAATTTGTAAAATTAAATTTGTAAAATTAAATTTGTAAAATTTTCAAAAGAAACTTGGCAAGTCAGAAGGTAGTGGCATGATATATTCAAAGTGCTGAATGGAAAAAATCTGCAGCCAAACATACTGCCTCCAGCAAGTCTATAATTCAGAATAGAAGGAGGGATAAAGAGTTTCCCAGACAAAAACCAAAGGAGTTTGTGACCATTAACCAGCCCTGCAAGAAATATTAAAGAGGTCTCTTTGAGTGGAAAGGAGAGACCAAAAGTGACAATAAAGGTGGGAAACACAAAGCAGTAAAAATGACTATTTCTGTAAAAAAAAAAAAAAAAAAAAAAAAATCAAGGAACTCACACAAAAAAAGGATGTAAAATACGTTAGCATATACCTAAAACATGGGAAGGAAAGGAGAAAAGAATGGATTCAAACCTAAATGACCATCAACTTAATATAGACTGCTATATGCAGATTTTATATACAAACCTATTGGTAACCATATATCAAAAACCACTAATAAATATGCAAAGAGTAAAGAGAAAGAAATCCAAATATACCACTAAAGAAAATCAGCAAACCATGAAGGAGGGAAAAACAAGAAAGGATCAGGGAAAATCTCCAGAAACAACCACAAAACAAGTAATAAAATGGCAATAAATACATGTCTATCAATAATTACTGTGAATGGACTAAATGCTCCAGTCAAAAGACATAGGGTGACAGAATGGACTTAAAAAAAAAAAAAAAGACCCATCTATATGTTGCCTACAAGAAATTCACTTCAGACCTTAAGACACCTGCAGGTTGAAAGTGAGGGGATGGAGAAATATTTATCATGCAAATCAATGTCAAAAGAAAGCCAGAGTAGCAATACTTCTATCAGACAAACTGGACTTTAAAACAAAGACTTTTTAAACAAAGAAGGACACTATATAACAATAGAGTGGACAATCCAAAAAGATATAACAACTTTAAACATTTATGCACCCAACATGGAAGCACCCACATACATAAGACAATAATAAACATAAAGGAACTAATCTATGATAATAATAACAATAATAATAGGGTACTTTAACACCCTGATTATGTCAATGGGCAGATCACCTAAACAGAAAATCAACAAAGAAACAATGGCTTTGAATGACACGCTGGACCAGATGGACTTAATAGATATATTCAGAACATTTCATCCTAAAACAGCAGAATATACATTCTTTCAAGTGTACATGGAGCGTTCTCCAGAATAGATCACATATTAGGCCACGAAACAGGTCATAGCAAACACAAGAAGATTAAAGTCATACCATGCACCTTTTCTAACAACAACACTATGAAACTAGAAGTTAACCACAAGGAAAAATCTGGAAAGATCAAAAATAAATGGAGGTTAAATAACATCTTACTAAATGATGAATGAGTCATCTAGGAAAAGAAACTAAAAAAATATGTGGAAACAAAATGAAAAGAGTTGTCCAAAACCTTTGGGATGTGGCAAAAGCAGTCCTAAGAGGGAAGTTTATAGCAATACAGGGCTACCTCAGGAAGCAAGAAAAGTCTTAACCTAACCTAACCTAACACCTAAGGGAGCTAGAAAAGAACAATAAAGGAAGCCTAAAGCCATCAGAAGGAAGGAAATCCTAAAGATTGGAGCAGAAATAAATAATATAGAAACTAAAAAATCCATAAATAAAACAGAGGGGCAACTGGGTGGCTCAGTCAGTTAGACATTATTAGTTCAGGTCATGATCTCACAGTTCACAAGTTTGCGTCGGGCTCTGTGCTGACAGCTCAGAGCCTGGAGCCTGCTTCAGATTCTGTGTCTACCTCTCTCTCTGCTCCTCCTCTGCTCACACACACACTCTCAAAAACAAGTAAACATTAAAAAAAAAACAAACAAACAACACAGATCAATGAAACCAGGAACTGGTTCTTTGAAAAAAATCAATAAAATTGATAAACCTCTAGCCAGACTTATCAAAAAGAAAAGAGAAAGGGCCCAAATAAATAAAATCACAAATGAGAGAGAAATAACAACCAACATCACAGAAATAGAAACAATTATAAGAGAGTATCTTGAAAATTTATATGTGAACAAATTGGACAATGTAGAAGAAATGGATAAATTCCTAGAAACATATAAATTACCAAAACTGAAATAGGAAGCAATAGAAACCTTGAACAGACCGATAACTAGCAAGGAAATTGAGTCAGTAATCAAAACACCCCCAACAAACAAAAGTCCAGGACCAGATGGCTTCACAGGCAAATTCTTCCAGAAATTAAAAAAAAAAAAAAAAAAAAGTTAAAACCTATTTTGTCAAACTTCCAAAAAATAGAAAAGGAAGGAAAAGTTCCAAATTTATTCTACGAGGCCCACATTATCATCATACCAAAACCAGATAAAGACACTGCTAAAAAAGAGAACTATAGGCCCATATCCCTGATGAACACAGTTGTAAAAATTCTCATTAAAATGCTAGCAAACTGAATCCAACAAAATCTTAAAGAAAAGTCATTCACCACAATCAAGTGGGATTTATTCCTGGTTTGCAAGGGTGGTTCAATATTTGCAAATCAATCAGTGTGATATTTCACATTAATAGGGGGTTAGAGCCATAAAATTATTTCAGTAGGTGTAGAAAAAGCATTTGACAAGAAGTACAACATCCATTCATGATAAAAACTTTTAACAAAGTGGGTTTAGAGGGAACATACCTCAACATAATAAAGGCCATATATGAAAAACTCACAGCTAATATAAATGGGGAAAAACTAAAGAGCTTTTCCTCTATGGTCAGGAACAAGGCAGGGATGTCTACTCTCACCACTTTTATTCAATATAGTATTAGAAGTCCTAGCAGCAGCAATCACACAACAAAAAGAAATAAAAGGCAAGGAAGAAGTCAAACTTTCACTATTTGCAGATGACATGACACCATATATAGGAAACCTTAAAGACTCCACCAAAAAACTGCTTGAACTGATAAACAAACTCACTAAAGTCACAGGATACAACATCAACATACAGAAATCTGTTGTGTTTCTGTACATCAATGAGGAAGCAGCAGAAAGAGAAATTAAGGAATCAATCCCATTTACAATTGTACCAAAAACAATAAGAATAAACCTAATCAGAGTAGAATAAACCTAATCAAAGAGGTGAAAGACCCGTATTCTGCAAACTATGCGGTACTGATGAAAGAAATTCAAGACGATGGAATTCAAGAAATGGAAATACATTCAACGTTCATGGATTTGAAGAACAAATATTGTTAAAATGTCTATCCTGCTCAAAGCAATCCACACATTTAATGTAATTCCTATCAAAATACCAACAGCATTCTTCACAGAGCTAGAACACACAATCCTAAAATTTGTGTGGAAGCACAAAAGACCCTAAGTAGTCAAAGCGATCTTGAAAAGGAAGAGCAAAGCTGGAGGCATCACAATTCCCAACTTCAGGTTATATTACAAAGCTGTAGTAATCAAGACAGTATGGTACCTGCACAAAAATAGACACAAAGATCAATGGAACAGAATAGAAAATCCAGAAATGAACCCACAGTTATATGGTCAGTTAATCTTCTACAAAGCAGGAAAGAATATTCAAGGGGAAAAAGTCTCTTCAACAAATGGTTTTGGGAAAACTGGACAGCTACATGCAAAAGCATGAAACTGGACCACTTTCTACCCCATACACAAAAATAAATTCAAAATGGACGAAAGACCTAAATGTGAGATCCGAAACCATAAAAATCATAGAAGGAAACACAGACAGCAACTTCTTTGACCTTGGCCATAGCAGCTTCTCTCTAGATATGTTTCCTGAGGCAAGGGAAACAAAAGCAAAAATAAACTATTGGGATTATATCATAATTAAAGCTTCTGCACAGTGTATGAAACCATCAACAAAACTAAAAGGCAACCTATGGAATGGGAGAAGATATTTGCAAATAACCCTTTATAGGGTTAGTATACAATATGAAGAACTTCTAAAACTCAACACCCGAGAATTCAATAATCCAATTTAAAAATGGGCAGAAGGGGCACCAGGGTGGCTCAGTCAATTAGCATCCAACTCTTGATTTCGGCTCAGGTCATGAGCTCACTGTTTGTGAGACTGAGCTCCACATGGAGCTCTGTGCTAACAACATAGAGCCTGCTTGGGATTTTCTCTCTCCCTCTCTCTCTGCCCCTCCCCTACTCACTCACTCTCTTTCTCTCTCTCTCAAAAATAAACTTTTTAAAAACATGGGCAGAGGACATGAATAAACATTTTTCCAAAGAAGATAAACAGATGGCCAACAGACATAAAAAGATACTCAACACTGCTCATCATCAGGGAAATGTAAATTGGTACTACAATGAGATCACCTTACACCTGTCAGAATGGCTGAGCTCAACAACACAAGAATTAACAGGTGTTGGCAAGGATGTGGAGAAAAGGGAACACTTTTGCACTTTTGGTGGAAGTGCAAAGTGGTGCAGCCACTGTGGAAACAGTATGGAGGTGTCTCAATATGTTAAAAATAGAACTACAATCCAGCAATTGCACTACTAGGTATTTACCTAAAGAATACAAAAATACTTATTCAAAGGGATACATGCACATACATTCAAAGGGATAGCAGCATTATCTACAATAGCCAAATTATGGAAACAGCCCAAGTGTCCATTCATTGATGAATGGATAAAGATGTGGTAGATACACACAATGAAATATTTCTCAGCCATAAGAAAAAAAAAAAGAATGAAATCTTGCTATTTACAACAATGTGGATGGAGCTAGAGAGTATTCTGCTAAGTGAAGTAAGCCAATAAGAGAACGACAAATACCATATGATCTCACTCATGTGGAATTTAAGAAATAAAGGCAAGAGAGAGAGAGAGAGGTAAACCAAGAAATAGACTTTTAACTATAGAGAACAAACTGATGGCTACCAGAGGGGAGGTAGGTGGGGGGATGGGTTAAATAGGTGATGGGAATTAAGGAGTGCACTTGTGATGAGCACCGAGTGATGTTTGGAAGTGTTGAATAAAAAAAATAAGAAAGTGAGGGGCAGCTGGGTGGCTCAGTTGGTTAAACATTTACTTCAGTTAAGACCTCATGGTCTTGAGGTTTGTGAGTTCGAGCTCATGTTGGGCTCTGTACTGACAGCTCAGAGCCTGGAACCTGCTTCGGATTCTGTGTCTCCCTCTCTACCCGTCCCCTGCTTGCGCTCACTGTCTCACTCTCTCTTTCAAAAATAAATACATTATAATGTTTTAATTAAAAAAAGTAAGAAAGTGGAGTAAACTTGAACTCTTAAATTGAAGTGTCGTTGACACATAATGTTACTAGTTTCAGGGGTACAACATAGTGATTTGACAACTCTATGCATTATGCTATGCTCACCACAAATGTAGCTATCATCTGCATCATACAACGCTCTTACAATACCTTTGACCATACTGCCTAGGCTGTGCCTTTTATCTCTGTGACTTACTCATTCTATAACTGGAACCCTGTACCTCCCACTGTCCTTCACCTATCTTGCCTATGACCCTGCCCCCTCCCTTCTGGCAACCATCAATTTGCTCTCTGTATTTATGGGTGTTGTTGTTGTTTTTATTATTCATTTGTTTTCTAGGTTCCTTATATGGTATTTATCACATCTTTACCCATTCTTCTATGGATGGACACTTTGGTATTGTACATAACATCTTCCATGTCTTGACTATTATAAATAATGCTGCATAAGCATATATTTTTTCAAGTTAGTGTTTTTGTTTTTTCTGGATAAATACTGAGTAGTGGAATTACTGGATCATATGGTATTTCTATTTTTAATTTTGGGGGGAGGCTCTATACTGTTTTCCACAGTGGTTGTACCAATTTATATTCCCACCAACAGTACATGAATGTTCCTTTTTCTCCATACCCTCGCCAACACCTGTTATTTCTTGTCTTTTGATTCTAGCCCTTCCAGCAGGTGTAAGGAGATATCTCATTGTGGGTTTGATTCATATTTCCCTTATGATTCGTGATGTTGAGCATCTTTTCATGTGTCTGTTGGCCATCTGTATATCTTCTTTGGAAAAATATCTATTCAAGTTCTCTGCCCATATTTATTTGGGCTTCTTTTTTTTTTTTTTTTTTTTGCTCAACTGTTGAGTTGTATATGTCTTTATGTATTTTGGATATTGACCCTTTATCAGATACGTCATCTGTAAATATCTTCTCCCATTCAGTAGGTTTTCATTTTGTTGATAGTTTCCGTTACTGTGAAAAAGCTTTTTATTTTGGTGTAGTCCCAATAGTTTATTTTTGCTTTTGTTTCCCTTGCCCCAGGAGACATATCTAGAAAAATATTGTGACAGCCAATATCAAATCAATTGTTGCCTATATTTTCTTCTAGGAGTTTAATGGTTTCATGTCTTCCATTTAGGTCTTAAATCCATTTTTTATTTTTGTATGTGGTGTAAGAAAGTTAATCAGTCCACTTGTATCACTATTGTCAAATTTTTTAACCTTTTTAAGCCATTGATCTATTTTTGCAAATTGGAGGTCTGTTACGTACTAGTAATAATGAAAATGCAAATGTAATAGTCATTTGGAGACAAGATGAAATGGCAATATAGTCTTTATATGCTCATGTGCAATCTTTGAGGATATCATTAAGAACATATTAAAATCATAGCTAATATTATGTATCAAATTTGAGAAAACATATACACACACCAAATTATCTTTTTACCTTTGAAGGCTTGACCTGCAGACCAACTGGGAACACCCATGGTTTGAAGATCTCACCTGAGAAATAACTAACTGCTGTAGAAGATGGGGAGCCATCAAGGAGAGTTAAACGGGAGAGTGACAGGTCAGGTTTTAATTTGACCATGTGCACATTACAGGTGAAGAGACAGTAGAAAGGGACAGTGGTTAGAAGTCCATTTCTGTGCCTTAATTAGGATGGCAACAGTGGGAATACAGACACTAAGGCAAAAGGAGATGAAAACCATCTCCTTGGGAAGAATGATTAGCCTCAGTACTGCCTCCCAGACGGGGAGAGCAGCTGTCACTAAGAACACTTAAGCACGGGGAGCTTATACTTCTCTGTACCACTATCCTATTGTGCCAGAATTTGTTCTTTTAAACTTCTGTTTTTAGGTCATTGTAGATTCACATACGGTTGTAAGAAATAATACAGAGTGACGTGGTATATTCTTCATCCACTTTCTCCCTGTGGCTTCGTCTTGTGTAATTGTAGTAAATATCACAATTAGGAAATTTACTTTGATACTATCCTTCAACCTTATTCACCAGTTTTACATGCACTCGTGTATGTGTATGTGTGTGTGTGTGCGTGTTTAATTTCTCTGCAATTTTATCATCAGTAGATTTGTGTATCTGCCACAACCACAGTCCACATACAGAGCAGTGGTCCTTTGTGCTGCCCTGTGATAGCCACAGTTACGCACACACACACACACACACACACACACACACACACCTCTTAAGCTCCTGGCACCTACTAATTTGTTGTCCAGATCTGGGATTGTAGTTTCAAGAATGTTCTAAAAATGGAATTATACAGCATGTAATCTTTTGAGTTTGGCTCTTCATCGTAATTCCCCCGAGATCCAACCACGTTGCTTATGTGTATCAATAGCTTGTCTCCTTTTATTGCTTAGTATATTCCATGGTATGGATGGACCACAGTGTTTAACTGTTCACCTTTTGAAGGACATTTGGGTTGTGTCCAGTCTTCAGAATTGATTTTTTTAAATGTTTATTTTTGAGAGAGAGATAGTGAGAGTGCGCATGCACACACACACACACACACACACACACACACACGAGAGGGAGGGACAGAGAAGGAGAAGGAGACACAGAATCTGAAGCAGGCTCCAGGCTCTGAGCTGTCAGCACAGAGCCCAACGTGGGGCTCGAACTCACAAACTGCGAGATCATGACCTGAACCAAAGTCAGCTACTCAACTGGCTGAGCCACCCAGGTGCCCCTTCAGAATTGACTTTTAAAAATTATTTTAATTTCTTCTTCAAGAAAGTTTTCACTGCAATCGGTGGAAAAATACATGGAAACAAACAAACAAACTCTCCCCAACAACTAGTGTTAACAAGCTTGTGCTTATCCTTACACACTTTTCTCACAAACGAATATGTAAACAAATACAAGTTGTTTTTTGTGTGTAGAATAATGTGGTCATATACGCTTTACACTGCAATTAGCCTTTCTCACTTTATGAAAATACTTTATAACATCCCTCCAGATGTCAAAGAAGAACTTCCCGTTTGCAGCAACACTACCTAGGAAATATCAAAACTGGTACGGCCATGGGCCAGGGGTTCTGGTCTGGACAGAAGAGGGTAGACTTGCCTCTCCCTGCTCTTCCCCGCAAAGTACAGCTCTTAACTCTGGAAACAATGCAGGAGACGACCAGAGAACTCTGCAAGGTGGAAAAAGAAAGGTGAACTGGTAAAGACACCAGGGCTAGAGGAACGACATAGAGGGAGCACATTTTACAACCCCTCACCCAACTGAAGGAAGCGACCTGCACCCCGCATTTTCCAGCCGCCACCCGAGCAGTAGAAGGCAGCCCAGGTGGAACAAGAGCTCTACCAACACCAGGTGAGGCAATAGCCCCAGCAAAAGATTGGTCGGGAACTCGCTGACACCAAGCAGTCCCCCACTGAGGCACCAGGTGGCTGGAGACTCCGGCAGAGGAATCTCAACATGACCAGCACCTGGTTCAGGAAGTCTCTTTATTCACATGCCTGCAGAGACCAGAGAGTCGGCCTGGAATACTCCTTTGGTCCCCTCAGGCAGCACCGGCTGGGACCAGCGGAGCCCCAGTGGCACCAGATAAATTAAACACCCTAAAATAATAGCACAGAGTCTCTAAAAATTAAATTGTCATTGGAACCACAGTCCAGAAAAGTAGGACAGGCCCACCTATAAACCTTAAACGTGAACAGGGTGACTGCTTGCTAAAACATAAGACTTAAATAGGACCCAGCGCCTCCTAACAGACTAGCCGAGATGTCCTGGATACAATAGAAAATCCTCTGTTACACCAAGAGCCAGGCTGACACAACTCAAATAGAAAAGACAGTCAACTGACCCAACACAGCGATGAGTAGATGTTAGAATCTCTTGACAAGGATTAAACAAACATTTTTTTAATGTTTCATTTATTTTTGAGAGAGACAGAGTGAGAGCGGGGGAGGGGCAGAGGAAGGGAGGGAGACACAGAATCCGAAGCAGGCTCCAGGCTCTGAGCTGTCAGCACAGAACCTGATGCGGGGCTCAATCCCACAGACTGTGAGATTACGACCTGAGCTGAAGTTGGACACTTGACCGACTGAGCCACCCAGGCTCCCCTGGGATGGTGCAGTCTTAGATGAGCCCCATGGTAACTCTGCGTGGTGGTTCATCGACCTTAGGTTCTAGTTTCTCATTCCGATTTTAGACCTTCCACTCTCTTCCCTTATGGTGGTTGTAATTGTTTTCCAGTAATACCTGTGGTCAAAAAGCAGTTAAAACTCTTAGGAATAGCGGCAAATGTGATGTCTGCCATCACTTTGAAAATATACAACTCATCCTGGGAGACTGGTTATTGCCTCTGAAACCAGATATCAGAAGTCCCCAGTGCTGCCACTGGGGAGATTGACTGTGTTCAGGTAAGATCTATGGATAAACTCTTCCAGACTGAACTAACAGAAAAACGGTAAGAAAAGTACATTTCTTCTGCCATAAAAATTTTCTTACAGTAACATAATCTGAAAACAATCTCTAATTACTACCTTTATTTTGTTCTATTAAGCCAAAACACAATATAAAGGAAGAGAAAATGATTAGATTAAATGGCCTGTGTTGAAAAAAAAAATGACCTATGTTTTGTCATTGAACTTAGCTCTTGACTGCCATGGCTCTGGACTGCCCTTCAGGAAGACATTCTTTCTCACCCCCCAGTGATTTCAGAAGGTTGAAAGTTTGCTAGAACTCCCTGGTCCACGGTGGGACTGACTCTGGCTTAAAGGCCCCAGGCCAGACCAGACATTACTTTCTTCTGTGATTTTCTTAATTGAGAACACTCTGCAGTACTATGTTTTTGATTCTTTTCCTAATGGAAATCAGAAATGGAAAAAAAGACAAAACAAAACCAACAGAGCTGAGTTTTCTTTCCCATCTGGAAAATGTTTTTGCTGGCTTTAAAAGGCTTGGGCCAATCTGTACCTTAAAGGAATCAAACATTTTAGACACATTTGACAACAGAGTGTAAATGTTTTTTTGCAGTACGAATAGAGGATATTCTTGGTTTTTCCCACAAAAGGCTCCGATATAGTTGGAAAATCTGAGGTAGAGATGGCAGAGTGGAGCTCAAGGTGTAATTTTTAGAGCCCAGAATTTCCTGAACATTTACAAATTTAAAGCTGAGAAATTATTACCACTAGGTGGCAGCAGAGACCTCATTTGAAGAATCTGCTCAGTTCCTCGGCCTGAAATGAGGTTGAGGATAAAGGTTAATCCAGACTAGCCTATACCTGTTTCTGTACTTGTGAAATGGAAGATCTGCTCACCTGTATGTAATTCACCCTAGATTGATCCAGTGATTGAACAAACATGTATCATCAGAAAAGTTGTTTCAAATCCTGCCCTGCACCTTCGCGAGTATGAACATTTCTCACATACTGCTAAAACCTGGCCTTTTAACATTAATTTTAAATTGCCTTTTTAAATGAGAAACCTTGTTAAAATTTATAAATGAGGAAGATGGATGCGGTCAAACCAAGTCTAGGAGCCTGGTGGGTGAGGCGGTGCAGAGGATTCTACCAATATCAAATCTGGAAGTCAGTGAGAAAGGCAGAAGCTGAAATAAGGAGAAAATAAAATAACAACCTTAATCTGGAGTCAGGTGTATGTCTTCTTATGTGCTCTCGCCATTGACCTTCACCAACCCTACCAGGAACACAGCGCATTTTACATTTGGGAAGACTGAGACCCACAGCCATTCTGAATAATGAAGCTGGGATTAGAACGAGGGTTTCCTGTAGGTTAGCCTGACTTACTTCACTCACATTGCTTTAACAGCAAGAATGTACAACAATTCCTGATGGATGGCTTATATGAAAACGTCTTTATTTGTTTAACATTTGTCCGTGACACAGAGCTGAGATGCGTAATTCGGACATTGGATGATTGCATCAAATCATGATTTAAAGGGCGCCTGCCTGGCTCAGTCGGCAGAGCTTGCGACTCTTGAGTTTGAGCCCCATGCTGGGCATAGAGAAGACTAAAAGAAAATAAGCTTCTTGAAAAAAAAAATCAGCAATTATCGTCATGGGTCCTGACTAAAAAGATGAGTTTTATGAAGGATACATACAAAATCCAGTTAGTTAGAAATAATTAGCTGTAGAAGTACAGGATGCAGGGGTTCGTACAGAAAAGGCCTAGAGGGTCTAGCTAACTGCATGTGTAGTATGTGCCAACAATGTGTATTTATGACCAAAAGTCAACAAAATCTCAGCCTTTATTGTTTGGATGGGGGGAGGTAATAGTCCTGTTTAGGCACAGTTATGGATCATTGTGTTCAATTCCTGGGCATTTTTAGAGAAACAGAGTTCAAGCAATAAGCAAGGTGGTGAAGGGTTTGGAAACTATATACAATGAAGAATTATTGTAAAAGTTGGAAAATTTTTGACCTGATGAAGAGAAGATAAAGAGAAGACATGAAACACGGACTTTCAGTGGCTGACGGATTTAATCTGTAGTTCCGGACGCCCAAAGTAGGATGAACAGAAACAGGTTGCAAGGGAACAGAATTCAAGTTCGTGGAAGAATAGCAGGAAGAAATGACAACAGTTGATTGTAATGGCTTGCGCATATGGGTATAATGTAACTCCCAACGAGCCTCTTTGGGTGTGAGAGGTGAGCCGTCTCTGGGCAGGTCAGAGAAGAGACACAAAAAACAAAGCTTCAATTTCCTGTCGAATCAGATGAGAGAGCTTGCACCTTCCCTGGAGAGCTTTGGGGAGAAGAGAGAAACTCGGCAGAAGGTCTCACTCCACAGAGGGACACGCCCAGAAATTTCCTGAGGTGGGGAATGGCTGAAAAGTTTTTCAGAGCACTGATACTTCACATTCAACTTGAAGTCATTCCCCATTCTGAGCCGTACTTAACCTCAACTGCTGGTAACCCTTTGCCACACGGTAACTTTGTGTCACCGGGGTGCGAAGGAATGAAAGAAGAGGGGTAAGGTTCAGGATGGACTGATGGGTGAAAGAAGGAATGAATGTGGGTGCTGAGGTCTGAGCAAGCAAGCCGCAGCCTGAACTGCCTGGATCAACGGTGAGTTCCGGGAAATCTGTGAGAGCGCGAGGGGAGGCAGCCCAGAACTGCCTTCCTGAGATGTTAAATATAAAAGTGACTTCAGCAGGATGGGGGAAGGGGGGTGGGGTGTTCCTGGATTACAACAGGGGAGACTTGAACTTGAAATTGTTCGGCAAAAGTCAGCAAGTTCCCATCCCTGGAAGAGTTGGTAGCCCCTGCCAAGGGTGTCGTGGAGGGGATTCTTGCATTGATTAGGAGGCTGCACCAGAACCATAGGAATCTTGATGAAGGAAAATCACTGCCTTTCCTTCTGTCTGCTTCATGATGTCCTTTCGTGCCAAGATCAACTTTGGGTTTGCAAAAATGTGCCTCAATACATTAACGCTTAATGGAGTATTTTCTTAAAGGATATTCCACTGGTTCTGACTCCACTTTTCCACCCGTTCACTTAACACGTATCTGTTGGGTTTCAGGCACTGTGCTACCCTTTACAGGGACACACTATGGGACACAACTCTGGCTGTTTTATGATCTTGCATCTTAGTGTGCGCTATAAGGAGGGCTTTCGGGTTACAGATTTGGAGCAGTCGGGATGGTGTCTGTGACTATGGAGACCTTTTTTCTCATCCCGGCTTTGCTGTGTGACTGCAGAGAGGGCACAGGACTCCTGTAAATCTAATCATTCTTCTGTAAAGTAAAGGTGCAGAACTATTCCAGGAGTCACTAACTCCAAAGCCTGGGCATTTCAGGTGTAACGTAAGTTCAGTGTAACATAAGCACTGGAGGCAAGCAAGTGTTAACAATTTGTTTCATAATGACACCTTGAGCGGAATTCTCTGGAAAGACACTTTGCAGAGGTAAGCACGCAGTGCTTTTCTCTTCCGTGAAGAATTGTGTACTCTCCTCATCTTTTCTTGAAACCTTCCAGATCTTTCACTGATCTTCCCACACTGATGGAGTCACAGTGTAAGAGGTTTTAGTGTCACACGACAGACAGACTCTTCCATAGCTTTTTGAAGCAGGGAAGAGATTTATGAAAGAGAAGTAAGTCACAGAAGCTCCAGGTGGGCTAGGACATCAGGCCTGGGGGTGGAGGGTGCCACCGTAGCCAGAGGGTAGGTTGCCAGATGAGATACTGGATGCCCAGGCAAATTTGAATTTCAGTCGGAACATGCTTATTTGTGGTTAATCTGAAGTTCAGATTTAAGCGGGGATCTTGTTTTTTTGTGTGTGTGCTGAATCTGGCAAGCCCAGCCCAGGGACATAACCAAAATTGTGCCCTGAAATGAGTCCAGCTGCTGGCACCAGCACGGGCGCCATCTCTCCGTGTCTCTGGCAGCTCTGACTTCGGCTCTCACCCTGTATGTCCCCCTGGGGTCCTCCTTTGTATCCCTTGTCCAAACAGAATTCTTGAAAAGAAGTCCATTGGCTGATAAACCAAAGGAAAGATAATCCAGTCTCACTAATAGTCTGGGAAATGCAAGTTAAGACTAGTGAGAGCATTGGCAAGGCTCTGCACCCAGCGGTCTGAACTTGGACCCTGTGCCCAGGCCGCGTGGTCTCCGGCGCATCTCGCCTGTATCCTTGGCGCCGTGCCTCGGTTTTCTCCTCTGCAGAGCGTGAGTACCAGTACAGTAGTCCCCCCTTATCTGCTGTTTCACTTTCCGTGGTCTCAGCTACCCACGGTTGACTCCCATCCAGGAGCAACGCTTCCTCCTTCTGATGTGTGGTCAGAAGGTCAACAGTAGCCTGTCGCTGCCTCACAACACCCACGTCATTCACCTCCTTCATCTCGTCACGTAGGCACCTTATCATCTCCCATTATCACAAGAGGGGCGAGTACGGTACAGTTAAGATATTTTGAGAGAGAGGGGCGCCTGGGTGACTCAGCCGGTGCAGCATCTGACTCTTGATTTCGGCTCAGGTCATGACCCCAAGGTCGTGGAATTGAGCCCCCCGTGTCAGGCTCAGCACTGAGTGTGGAGTCTGCTTGGGATTCAGCCTCTCTGAATCCTGCTCTCTCTCTCTGCTCCTCCCCTGCTCTCTCTCTCAAAAAAATATATTTTGAGAGACCACATTCATGTAAGTTTTATTACAGTATATTGTTATAATTGTTCTATTTTATTTATTTTTTATGTGTGTTTATTTTTGAGAGAGAAAGAGAGAGTGAGAGGGGAGGGGCAGAGAGAAGGAGACACAGCATCTGAAGCAGGCTCCAGGCTCTGCACTGTCAGCATAGAGCCTGTTGCGGGGCTCCAACCCACGAACCACAAGATCATGACCTGAGCCGAAGTCGGACACTTAACTGATTGAGCCACCCAGATGCCCCTTTTCCATTTTATTATTAATTATTGTTGTTAATCTCTTACTGTGTCTAGTTTATAAATTACACTTTATCATAGCTACGTATGCACAGGAAAAAGCATAGTGTGGTTTATAGTGTTTGTAAAAAACACAACACAGTACACAGGGTTCATTTCTATCCGTGGTTTCAGGCATCCACTGGGGGTCTGAGAATGTATGCCCTGCCAATAAGGGAAGGCTACTGTACTTCCCTCACTGGGGTTATTTTGAACAATTGTATTTATAAATTTCCACTATTGCTTCAAACTTCATTGTAGTCTGGCATAGCGTTCTCTCCACTCCCTTGGCAGCGTCCCAAGAGAATTAGGGGTTTCCTGCTCCCTAATACTCAGCCTTGCCAGCACAATGTACTTTGGAAATACTCAAGACTCAGCTCATCACTGTAACCTTGCTTATGTCAACACAGGAAGTTTATAAATGGATTTCACTCAGCCAGGTGATAGAGATCAACAGCAGCATTGATGAGTCATGTTGACAGCGTGCTATGACAGTTGACATGGTGGATGAACGGGACATTTACCTCTGGGGTCTTCCCCCCTCAAATCCCTAAGCCCAGTCGAATCATGAGAAAAACATCAGACAAATCCCAACTGAGGGACCTTCTACAAAAGACCTGGCCAGGACTCAAAACTGTCAAGGTCATCGAAAACAAGGAAAGTCAGAAAAACTATCACAGCCAAGTGGAGCCAAAGGAGATATGACAGCTGAATGTAACGTGGGATCCTGAATGGGATCCTGGAACAGAAAAATGATAGTGGGGAACAACGAATTGGGGAACAAGTGTTAATAAATGGGGAGACTGAGCGTGGGGTATATGGGAACTGTCTGTTCCATCTTTGCAATTTTTCTGTAAATCTAAAACCCTTCCAAAATAAAAAAGATTATTTACATGTATTTCAAGAAGGGATTTAAAATTCCTCCCAGTGGCCCTAATAAATTGCTTTCAAAACTGTTCATAAGAGGCAAAGAAAAGCTTGAAGAATTACTACACTCATTTTTCTATTTAGCCTGTTCTTGAGACCGCCTGTTTCACATAAATACACAATATGGATTTGTCATTGTCAAGATTACAAATGACGTGTGCTGCTATTTCTAAATAACGGAATCAAAATTGTAATTATTTCTTACGTTATCAGGATAGCGGTTCCCTTTAATTCTTAGCTTGACCTTTTAAGATCAAGGAATAATCTGAAAGCGAAACAGAAGCCCTGCTCAGCATATAATTAATCTTCCAATGTAGGCTGCAAAGGCAACCACTCATTCGTAGAAATCAGGATAAACTTTTTTTTAATGCTTATTTTATTTTTGAAAGCGACAGAGCATGCAAGGGGGGAGGGGCAGAGAGAGAAGGGGACAGAGGATCCCAAGCAGACTCTGTGCTGACAGCCGGGGGCCTGATGGGGGACTTGAACTCACGAACTGTGAGATCATGACCTGAGCTGAAGTCAGATGATTAACCAACTGAGCCACCCAGGTGCCTCTAAATAAGGATACACTTTTGAAATAGCCTCCATCCCTGTTACCACCCTGATTTTATTTAATTGGGTCACCCCACGCAGAAATGGCAGTAACCTCACACTCATTGTGTACTGGTTAAAAACTCAGGCACACATAGAACATACCATTTCCCACGCGTCAGACTGGCAAAGATAAAAAAGAAGTTAAAAAACCAGCATTGGCCAGCATGCGGTATATGTCATATACTGCAGGTAGGGGTGTTAACTCGCCCTGCCTTCTTAGAAAACAATTTGGCAATAGCTCTCAAATGGTCCGATACCCAACCCTTTGACTCCATTTTATTAGTAGGGATTTATTGCACAGATGCGCTTACACAAATGCACAAATACATTAGTATGAAAATGTTCACTTTCCCATTGTTTATCCTAGCAGAAAAAATGAAACCACCTGACTGTTCATCAATAGGGGCCGAATTATATAAACTGTGGTATGTCCATACAATGGAATATTATGCACCCTTGTAAATACATGGACACAGATTATATGTGCTGCCATACATATTAAGTGGGAAAACACCCAAACTGTGTATAAAGTGTGGTCCTATTTCTGGTTTTTTGAAGAGTAATGTATACATATACATTTATAAATGGAAGCATACACTGTTAATAAGAATTTTTTTCTGGAGAATAGGCCTGGAAGGGTTTTGGGGGGTGATAAAAGAGTTTTATGTTTTATTTTTAATTTTTTGTACTGATTTTTTACTGTGTAAAAAATGCTTTGCTTACTTGCTATGCTTTGACTCTTTAATGTAAGAAAATTAATATTTTAATTTAACATTAAGTTAATATAATATTGATTTAATATAATATTAAATGTTATAAGTATTCCTTGCCAGAAGCAAACAAATAAGCAACTTTTTTTTTAAATATAAAAAGAGAAGTTTTTGCTGGCTACTCAGTGCCTGACTGAGAAGAATTTTGTGTGTTAGAAATAGCTAGGTGCAAAGCACTTGAGTCCCTCAATTTTGTTTTAAATGGGACAGCTGTAAGTGAGGCAACATGTTTATATGGGTCAGAAAAGCCCACACCCAAAGAATATGTGCTTATGCCTTTAGAGTTCTATTGAACAGATTTATCACTAAAAAAATTTTATGAGTGTGTTTTCCATTTCAGATGCAATAGCACTGTGGTCCAAAGTAAGCAGATGTCATCATTATTTTAAGGTTAATAGCTTAGGCAATAGGTAGTGACAATTAAAAGCATATTTATTTATTTTTTTTTTTAATTTTTTTTTTTAATGTTTATTTATTTTTGAGAGAGACAGAGACAGAGCATGAGCAGGGGAGGCGCAGAGAGAGAGGGAGACACAGAATCCAAAGCAGGGTCCAGGCTCCAAGCTGTCAGCCAGGAGCCTGATGCAGGGTTCAAACTCACGAACCAAACCGTGAGATCATGACCGAAGCCGAAGTCGGACGCATAACCGACTGAGCCACCCAGGCGCCCCTTAAAAGTCTTTCCCTAAAAAATGCTGACATTGTATATATTACATAGTCCTTCCAATAACAACGGCACCCAAGAAAACTTGACTCGTCTAAAATAGTCTCCAAAATTGAATATAAAGAGCAAAAAAAGAGATTTATCTCACACAGGCTAGGTGAGGTCTGTCCCAAGAAATTTGAATTCAAGAAATTTGGAGCAATTTGGGGCAAATGGTAATACACTAAGTAAAAAAAAGACATGATAAAGAACTTAGGTTAGAATTCCAATTTTATCCAAAAAAAAAAAAAAACTGCACGCAGACATATTTAAACATGAAATAATAATCATTTCCAACCCCGGTTCACCTGCCTCTCCTATACTGCGTAGCTGTGAGGCTCTTGGGCCGCTGGGTGTGGTAAGGACCTGGGTCCGCCCAGCCACAGGAGAGGCGCCTGCAGTGTGGTCCCGGTGGCTCCCCATGAGAGGTGGTCTTCACTGGCCATAGAGAGGACCCGAGTCTAAGGCTCCTGGTAGCCAGTGAGTTGAACGGGTAGGCTGAGTGGGGATGGTTACCCAAAAGAATGAAACTGGTGCTACATACCAACAGAAATGGAAAATAGATACCGGGGAGGTGATCACTAAATCCACTGTGGAAAGCAATCATTGATGAGGGTTGATCTATGAGAATTGGAGGGCAGGACGCACTGTTTTTAAAGTTTGTTTATTTATTTTGGGAGAGAGACAGAAAGGGAGAGAGAGGATCCCAAGCAGGCTCCACGCTGTCGGCACGGAGCCCAGTTCCGGGCTAAATCCCGTTAACTGCGAGATGATGACCTGGGCCGAAATCAAGAGTCCAACGCTTAACCGACTGAGCCAACCAGGAACTTCAGGATCCACTGTTTTAAAAGTTTTCAAGCAAAAAAAGCCTTGTGAGGCTGAAGACCACCAGGACCAGACCTGTAGGTAAACAAGCTGGCTTTATTCCTCCTTGCAGAGAGGGAGAACCTCACCGTGGTCCCTGCGGGGCCGCTCTGTGAGACAGTGGGACGTCATTACGGGATTTGCACTGGTGTTAGGTGATTTGCTGTTAGGTTCATGGAAGTGAAGGTTTGCTCTCAGTTGGATATCATATTCCTGTCAGAAGCAAGGATAGTTCTATGATTAGATACATTAATAAAATTTAATTATAGGACAGGAGACCAGAGAGAGGCTGCAGCTGTTACTGGTAAAGCAGCAGCAGCCTCTGCTCATACTGGCTGAGCGAGGGGGTAGTTTGTAGTTCGTGGCTTGATGCTGTTTGGGTTTTATCTGTGTTCAGGTGTAAGTCCCAAGTGCTGTTGTTTTTGTCTTGTGCCATCCTGGCCTCAGAGTGGCCCTCTCTGATGCTGATGTTCTATGCAGGTGTTTATGTTCAACGTTACAGCAGGACCTCGCTGAGCACACAGGCCAGCCTTTAGACATCAGGGTCTCACCCAAGATTACAACAGATTTTGTCAGGTTAATGCCACTTGCAAATAACGAACCAAGTTTTTATCTACTAAACCAAATTCTTAGCATCTTTGTAGTTATTCTTATCCTGAAGAAGTCATTTTATGGGTGTGTGTGTGTGTGTTTACCAGATATTGTATAAGAGGGCCACAGAGTATTATCAATCAGTACCTTAATGATCACTTAACCTTTACTCAAGGGGTCACTTACCAGTCAGATGACAGCAGGAAAGCTGTCATGTATGTACCTATAAATATGTGGTGCATATATGTGTCTATAAATATGTAGGAAACATTCTGGAAGGACACGTGTTAAACTGATAACTGGTTACCTCAGAACGGCAAGCAGACCAAGATAGGCAGTGATACCTCACTTAAAAAAAAAGGCTTGGAGGGCCTGGGTAGCTCAGTCCGTTATGTGTCTGACTTTATCTCAGGTCATGATCTCGAGCCTCAGGTTCATGAGTTGGAGCCCTGTGTCAGGCTCTGTGCTGACAGCTCAGAGCCTGGAGCCTGGTTTGGATTCTGTCTCTCTCTCTCTCTTTCTCTCTCTCCCTCTCAAAAATAAATAAACATAAAAAAAAAAATAGGCAGGGCACCTGGGTGGCTCAGTCGGTTAGGTGACTGACTTCGGCTCAAGTCATGATCTCACCGTTCGAGGAGGGTTCGAGTCCCGCGTCGGGCTCTGTGCTGACAGCCCAGAGCCTGGAGCCTGCTTCACATGCTGTGTCTCCTTCTCTCTCTGCCCCTCCCCTGCTGGTGCCCTGTCTCACTCTGTCTCTCAAAAATGAATAAATGTAAAAGAAAATTGTTTTTTAAGGCTTTATTTTTAATTTTAGGTTCACAGCAAAGTTGAGTCGAAAGTACAGAGGGTTCCCGTTTACCTCCTGCCCTACACAGTCACAGCCTCTCTGTTATCCACATCCCCCACCAGAGTGGTTCATTCATTACAGTCGATGAACCCAGCGCTGACACATAGTTGTCACCCAAGGTCCCTGGTTTACCTTAGGGCTACTCTTGCTGTTGTACACGCTCTGGAGTTTGGAGAAATATATAATGACATGTATCTATCGATGGTATCATACATAAGTTGTGGTATCATATCTTAAATATTGTGAGAAAGGATTTGTAAGTATTTGCTAAAATGTTCTAACCAAGTGTGAAAGTGCATCAATCGCGCTCTTACTATTTTCAGGTTTTGTCACTAATTGCTAATTACATCTTGAGGCTTCTGCCTTCATGTATATTTTCTAGCCATTGTGGAATTAAAGACTGTGGGGCATAAATTTTTCTGTTTCCCTAATGTTTCTTCCCCGTAGCCCCCCATCTTGAAGCAGACCCTCCCCGCCTACCTTTCAGTGCTATTCTTGGGAACCTCCAAGACCTTTTTTGTTATGCTAATTTTGGAGTTCTTAATCTGAAATCTATGGATCCTCAGGTTCCATAGAGCCCAGAGGCTCCTCTGGATTCAAGGAGTCTGTTGACAGATAGGGGAAACAATAGCACATTTATTTTCACTAAATTGTAATTTAAATTTATCATTCCTTTCAATTATTATGAAGGCATGCAAATTTATATTTGTGTCTTAATATTTTGTTTAAGTTCTACATGTAAGCCTCAGTTTTTCTTAAACACCCCTTTTAAAAACTTTCAACAATTTTTCAAATATATACAAAGATCATGTGGTATATTTGTATAATTTTTAAGACTTTAATTTTTTAATGTAATCTCTGTATCCACCATGGGACTCAAACTCACAACCTCAAACTCCAGGGTTACAAGCTCTACCAACTGAGCCAGCCAGGCACCCCAAAATCATATGCTATAAAGAACAATTTCCCACCCAGCTTCAACACCTGTCAGCACCCGCTGATGTCATTTCATTCCAGCCTCTTTCCCTTCCCACTTGCCCCAGGGTTATTTTGAAGCAAATCTGGGACATCGTATCATTTCATTCATAAGACCTCAGTACGTATTTCAGGAGGTCAGTATTGTTCTGTGAAGCACAGCTATGACACTTAAAAAAATTTTTGTAAGTAGGGGCGCCTGGGTGGCCTAGTCGGTTACGCAACTGACTCTCAGTTTCCACTCAGGTCACGATCTCAGGATTCATGAGATTGAGCCCGGCGTCACTCTCTGTGTCTATGGTACAGAGCCTGCTTAGGATTCTCTGTCCCCCATCTCTTTACCCCTCATTCCCTCTCTCTAAATAAATTAAAAAAAACATTAAAAATATAATAAAAATGTTTAAGTAAATTCTGTGCCCACGACCCCTGAGATCAAGAGTCGTAAGCTCTACCAACTGAGCCAGCGAGGTGCCTTGACACTTAAAACTTTTAACAATAATTCCTAAATATTCAGTTAGCATTCAAATTTCCTAAATTGTGTCACAAATGTTTATCCAAATCAGGATCCAGAGTCCATACATTAAATTCATTGCTATGCCTCTCAGTCTCTTTGAATCTAAAGGATCTATAGGTTTCCACTCTTTTCCATTCTTGCAATTTACCTGTCAAAGAACAAGTCACTTTTTTCTTCCAGTTAGCAAAAAATCCCCTATTGTTTCTCCACAATTTATTTGTTGAAGGATATTTGTCCTGTAGAATTTTCTACATTCTAGATTTTGTTGATTGCATGCCTCTGTATTTCCTGTAAACCGGTAGGTAGACAGAGCTGTGTAGGGTTTCCAGAGAAAATACAGGACACTCAGTTAAATTGGAATTTCAGCAGTGAATAATTGTGTGTGTGTGTGTGTGTGTGTGTGTGTGTAAGAATGCTCCATGCAGTATTTGGTCATCTTGTATTTTTATTTGCTAAATTTGGCAACTGTAATCTAGAGGTTTGATTACATTCAGGTTTGCTTTTATGGCAAGAATTCATTCAATATAGTGTTGTGTACTTGCATCAGGAGACACATAATAACTGGTCGTTTCTCTTTTTGTGATGTGAAGAATGATCGATCTATGGACTTAGGTTTTGCCAGACGTATCCTTTGTCAACATAACTCTTCAGCTTTTCACTGCTGATTTTGGCAGGTGAGAGTCATTGCCCCAAATCACTGCTTTATTAAGGTTTGCAGCGTGATGCCTTTCCAAGTCTGTCATTCCTTCTGAATTCAGTGGCTGGTATTCTTCTATAAAGAACTCATTCTTGTGGCGCCAGAGGGGCTCAGCCGGTTAAGTGTCTGACTCTTGATTTTGGCTCAGGTCATGATCTCAAGGTTTGTGAGTTCCAGCCCTGCATTGGGCTCCGTGCTGACAGCACAGATTCTCTCTCCCTCTCTCTCTCTGCCCCTCCACCGCTTGCACTCTCTTTCAAAATAAATAAATGAACTTAAAAAAATAAAAATAAGTGAAAAGAGTAGGTCATTAAAAAAAAAAAAAAAAGAACTTATTCTTAGGGTGCCTAGGTGGCTCAGTCATTTGGGCGGCTCTTGGTTTTGGCTTGGATCATGATCTCATAGTTTGTGGGATCATGCCCCACATCAGGCTCTGCACGAATGGTTCTCTCCTTCTCTCTCTGCCCCTCCCCTGCTCCCACGAACGCACTTGCTCTCTCTCAAAATAAATGGATAAACATTAAAAAAAAAAAAAAGAAGAACTTATTCTTCTGTATGCTTTATGTAGGATAGTTAAGCTCTTTCCTTAAGTCTGAATTTTGTAGGCACCCAAGAGAAAAGTCTTACAAATCCAATTATACAGTTTTGCTAGGTATTTAGATAACTTTTATCCAATAAATCAAAATATACATTTAGTAAGATAAAAATCTTAATGCCCTTCTATATGTTAAAAACCAAACTTATACATTTGGAAAATCAGAACTCCTCTGCATTTAAATGTGGACTGCACACTTAATTAGTTAAATCTTCCTTAGGATTACAATTAAAATTACATGTCAAATTCTCTAGTATATCAGATTGTCTGAAATGTTTCAAACCATTGAAAACTGAATGAATGAAGCCCTATAAAAAAAAGCACAAGCATACAACTTTTCCCACCAGGATTGACAGTTTATATCAAAACTCTATTTCCTCATCATGCATATGTTTATTATTTATGCCTTTCCAGGACTGCAAACTCACTTAGCCACTTAAGGAGAGCTGAGTAAGCTTCTCAAACATGCCATGGCCCCACGAGAGTGGTTGAGGGCAAGTGGCCAAGAAGGGCAGCCAGAACTGGGGAGCTTGGGTCCACACATGGACCGGTTCTGGCTTTTCTCAGTCTGGCTCTCAAGTCCGCATCTGTGAACTGGACTTAATTATAAATGTCTGGACCCAGGTCATCGTATATTCTGGTCATCTTTCACATTTCATCCTTACCAGTCTTTCTGAGTTTGGCAACACTTCCCTAGCCTCAACTTCGATTACGGCTCATCTTCCCGCTGTCTGTTAAGAGCTTATTGGGTTCTGTACTCTACGTTGTGTTTCTGTAGCTACCCCATCAAGCCCTTTCCACACTTGTGTGTACACAAATCGAACTTAGAACTCCAGATAAATGTGAAAAGTGTCCCCTGGTCAAGTTTCTCATTCTTACTGATATTTTTCAGGTAAAGAAATAGCCACGGAGAAATGAAGTAAGTGTCTCTCATGACAAGTTTCAGTTGAAAAGCCAGGGCTCTCACTCAGGACTACTTTCCCACAACTAGCAGGTCACGAGTGGGCAGGATGTGACCTGGATTCTGTTCTTGGGTATTCATCTTGTTGGCTCAGGTGGGTGCCCTCTGCCCTTTAGCTTCTTACCTTCTACCCTCCCATTTCCTCACACCTATGGGTGACAGACCATTGAAAAAGAATGAGCCTACATGCAAAAAACACGATGGTGCAATAATGTAATTGTGCCACCTGTGTTCCTTGAGCACAAAAATACCTTTAAGGTCATTGTTAACTCAGTTATATCAAATAATGACATCCACCGATTTGTCAAAATGGAGGGGCTTTTAGGTAAAGTATTATTTAGAGTAACCTGTACTACTCCCTTTACAGTTAAGCAACACATTTCTTTTTTTTTTTTTTTTACGTTTATTCATGTTTGGGAGACAGAGCATGAGTGGGGAAGGGACAGAGAGAGGGAAACAAAAGAATCTGTAACAGGTTGCAGGCTCCAAACTGTCAGCACAGAGCCCGACGCGGGGCTTGAACTCAAGAACTGCAAGATCATGACCTGAGCCAAAGTCGGACACTCAACCGACTGAGCCACCCAGGCGCCCCAGGCAACATGTTTCTAACTAAAGGTGGAGATGACTTCTGTGTCTCAGCTCATTTAGTCCATTTTTACTGTTGATTTGTCCTTGTCTTATAGAAGGACATTTGTACTTTCTATGACATGTGAAATAACAATCTATTCTATAAACTCCTAAATGGAAAAAAAAAATTATAGCCTTGCCTAATTCTACTCAGTAGCCTTAAAAATTCTATGTAGTTCTTTGAAAGCAGAATGCTACTCCTGAAACCAATATTACACTACATATTAACTAATTAGAGTTTAAAAACTTGAAACAAGCAACAAAAAAAGCAAAATGCAAGATAGAGTCTACATTATGCCATTCTATGTTGGCGCATTAATTATTTTCATAGAGGTGAGTATAAAAAGGGCTTTTATTTGTCTTTCTGATTGCAATAGCTTCCTTTTTTCTCATGGACTCTGATTTTTCTGTTTTTTAAGACTTTTGTCATTAGGAACACCATGTGAATGTTGGAAGTATGGCTGGAAATTTCCCAAAGGAGTAAACCAGCCACGGGACAGATCTTGGCCAGCTCATAGAGCAGAGAAGCCAAAAGCACCCCGTGCCTCCAGCCTTTTCAAATATTTACGCAGCTTAACCTTAGAGGGATTCGGCAGACTCTCTGAGGTTCCCATGGCTGGTTAGCTCTGGCTACCATATGCCAAGTTGGGTAACAAGAGCTGAGCTAATAAAATCAGCACCAAAACTAAAATTCCATTTTCCGTTCATTTGTACTGCTTTCAGTCCTGTAGGCAGCTGACAGCTTAAAGATCTCACTGAGGCAGGCTGAATAATGGGCCCCAAAGATGTGCACATCCTAATTCCAAAACCTGTGAAGGTGTCATCTTGCAGGGTGTCTTAGTCTGTTTGTGCTGCTGTAACAAAATTCCATAGACTGGGGAGCTTATAAACAACAGAAATGTGGAGTGATGTGCTTTGAAGATGGAAGGAGGGGCCACAAGCCAAGAAATGTGGGCGGCCTTCGGAAAAGACAAGGACACAGACTCTCCCCTAGAGTCCCCAGAATAAATGCAGCTTTGCCAAAGCCTTGATTTTTATTTTTATTAAAATTTTTTTTAACGTTTATTTATTTTTGAGACAGAGACAGAGCATGAACGGGGGAGGGTCAGAGAGAGAGGGAGACACAGAATCAGAAGCAGGCTCCAGGCTCTGAGCCATCAGCCCAGAGCCCGACGCGGGGCTCGAACTCACGGACTGTGAGATCGTGACCTGAGCCGAAGTCGGACGCTCAACCGACTGAGCCACCCAGCCAAAGCCTTGATTCTTAGCCCCAGAGAACTCTTTGGGACTTCTGACCTCCAGAACTATAAGATAATACATTTATATCGCACAAACAAATAAATCATAAACAAATGACCAAAGAAATAAAAAACACTGTCGTTGCTAACTCCCTTGGCTCAGAAAATACAATAAGGTCACTGAGACAGAGAGAAGAGAGCAAGAGTCCTGAGCCCCCACAAGGCAAACGTCCTGTTTGACTGCAGCCTGGCCAGCCCTTAGAAAAATTAATGACCAAGGACGTGTGAGATGTGGGAAAATCTCAAAAGCTACAACTGTGGCAGGGTCACTGGTCCTGCCGATAAGCGGTTGGTGTTAATAAAGTGAAAGTGATTCTTGCCACCTTGGAAAATGACAACCGTATTAGTCAAAGTTTATGTTCCAGAGGGTAGAGTAAGTGCTCAATAATCCTTTCTCTCTACCCCTTCATGGTGCCCTTCACAGCTTTTCAAGTCAGCACTTTATCTAAATGCAAAATGGTTTACATAAATCTATGAACAAATAAATCATTGAACAAATGACACCATAAAAAACGAAGATCATTAAGGACAAATCCTGGGCTATTACTTCTCCACACAGCACCTGTGAGAGGTCACATGGGTCACCCAATGTGTTAGCCTCTACTGGTTCTAGCTAGAAATACTTTACAGAAAGAGTAATTAATTAGAGCAAGAGCCCCTGTAGGAAAATGCCTTCTTGTCTTGAAATACTTAAGTTCTAAAGATCCCATGAAGGGGCGCCTGGGTGGCTCAGTCGGTTAAAGGTCCTACTTTGGCTTAGGTCATGATCTCGCGGTTCTTGAGTTTGAGCCCTGCATGGGGCTCTGTGCTGACAGCTTAGAGCCTGGAGCCAGCTTAAGATTCTGTATCTCTCTCAAATTAAAAAAAAAAAAAAATTATTTTTTTTTCGTGTTTGTTTATTTTTGAGAGGTGGGGGCGGGGAGAGTGCAAGCGGGGGAGGAGAAGAGAGAGGGAGATACAGAATCTGAAGCAGGCTCCAGCTCTGAGCTGTCAGCACAGAGCCTGACGCCAGGCTTGAACCCATGAACTGTGAGATCTTGACCTGAGCCGAAGTCAGACACTGAACTGACTGAGCCACCCAGGTGCCCCTAAATTTTTTTTTCATTAAAATAAATAAATAAATAAATAAATAAATATCCCATGAAAGGAAGGTTGGTTGAATGTTTGAGTAGCTAATGAATATCAGGGCTCTAAAAGTGTCCATCTGTTGAGAGTTTATTGTTGATAGTTAATGCCATTGTTATTTTTTTAAGTTTACTTATTTATTTTGAGAGAGAGAGAGAGAGAGAAAGGGTATGAGTGGTGAAGGGGCAGAGAGGGAGAGAAAGAGGATCTCAAGCAGGCTCCGTGCTGGGGAGCACAGACCCTGACATGGGGCTCGAACTCATGAACCAAGAGATCACGACCTGAGCCAAAGTCGGAAGCTCAACCGACTGAGCCACCCCGCCACCCCAACAACATTGTTATTATTAATAATGTAATTACTAATAGTAGATAATTAACAAGGTAGTTATTAATATGGCATCATTAATTAGATAAACATTATTGTTACTAGGAAACTGGTCCTTAACTATGTCTCTCCTTTTCTCTGATTTGTTCTAAGGAGTAAATATTTGTTTGCTTTATACTCATTGCATGACTCTCCTACTAAATTTTGTAAACAATGCTCAATCTTGTTTAATGCAAGAGTGAATACTAATAATGTATTTTCCCCCTTTTTCCAGTTTTAAAAATTAGATATAAATGACATATAGCATTGTATTTGTTTCAGGTGCATACATATTTGATATATGTATGTACTGTAAAATGGTCACCACAGTAAGTTTAGTTAATATCCATCACCATGCAGTTACATTTTTTCTTATGATGAGAACTTTTAAGATCTATTCTCTTAGCAACTTTTTTTTTTTTTTTTTTTTTGAGAGAGAGGGTGCAAGTGAGAGAGGGACAGAGAGAGAGAATCTCAGGAGAGGCACAGAAAGAGAGAAGCAGGCCTCACCTGAAGCAGCGCTTGTGTTTACCCAGAGCGGGGCTCAAGCTCACCCAATGTAGGACTCAAACTCACAAACCGTGAGAACATGACCTGAGCCAAAGTCAGATGCTTAATGACTGAGCCACCCAGGCGCCCTCTCTTAGCAACTTTTATTTTTTTTCAATTCTTGGTCCCTTTTATTATTATTAATTTATTTATTTATTGTTTAATTTATATCCAAGTTAGTTAGCACATAGTGCAACAATGATTTCAGGAGTAGATTCCTTAGTGCCCCTTACCCATTTAGCCCATCCCCCCTCCCACACCCCCTCCAGTCACCCTCTGTTTGTTCTCTGTATTTAAGAGTCTCTTATGTTTTGTCCCCCTCCCTGCTTTTTTTTTTTTTTTATTTTTTTTAATGTTTATTTATTTTTGAGACAGAGAGAGACACAGCATGAGCAGGGAAGGGGCAGAGAGAGAGGGAGACACGGGATCCGAAGCAGGCTCTAGGCTCTGAGCTGTCAGCACAGAGCCCGACACGGGGCTCGAACTCATGAACTGTGAGATCATGACCTCAGCCAAAGTCGGACGCTTAACCGACTGAGCCACCCAGGCGCCCCATCCCCCTCCCTGCTTTTATACTATTTTTGCTTCCCTCCCTTTATGTTCATCCGTTTAGTATCTTAAATTCCTCATATGAGTGAAGTCACATGATATTTGTCTTTCTCTGACTAATTTTGCTTAGCATAACACCTTCTAGTTCCATCCACGTAGTTGCAAATGACAAGATTTTATTCTTTTTGATTGCCGAGTAATACTCCATTATACCACCTCTTCTTTATCCATTCATCTATCGATGGACATTTGGGCTCTTTCCATACTTTGGCTATTGTTGATAGTGCTTCTATAAACATTGGGTACATGTGTCCCTTCGAAACAGCACACCTGTATCCCTTGGGTAAATACCTAGTGGTGCAATTGCTGGGTCATAAGGTAGTTCTATTTTTCATTTTTTGAGGAACCTCCATACTGTTTTCCAGAGTGGCTGCACCAGTTTGCGTTCCCACAAGCATGCAAAAGAGATCCTCTCGCAAAAGAGATCCTCTCTCTCCGCATCCTCACCAACCTGTGTTGTTGCCTGAGTTGTTAATGTTAGCCATTCTGACAGGGGTGAGATGATATCTCATTGTGGTTTTGATTTGTATTTCCCTGATGATGAGTAATATTGAGCATTTTTCCATGTTAGCCATCTGGATGTCTTCTTTGGAGAAGTGTCTATTCATGTCTTTGGCCCATTTCTTCACTGGATTATTCATTTTTTGGGTGTTGAGTTTGATAAGGTCTTTATAGATTTTGGGTACTAACCCTTTATATGATACGTCATTTGCAAATATCTTCTCCCATTCTGTCGGTTGCCTTTTAGTTTTGCTGATGGTTTCCTTCGCTGTGCAAAAGCTTTAGATTTTGATGAGGTCCCAATAGTTCATTTTTGCTTTTGTTTCCCTTGCCTCTGCAGATGTGTTGAGTAAGAAGTTGCTGTGGCCGGGGTCACAGAGGTTTTTGCCTGCTTTCTCCTCGAGGATTTTGATGGCTTTCTGTCTTACATTGAGGTCTTTCATCCATTTTGAGTTTATTTTTGTGTATGGTGTAACAAAGTGGTCCAGGTTCATTGTTCTGCATGTCACTGTCCAGTTTTCCCAGCACCATTTGCTGAAGAGACTGTCTTTATTCCATTGGATATTCTTTCCTGTTTTGTCAAAGATTGGTTGGCCATACGGCTGTGGGTCCATTTCTGGGTTCTCTATTCTGTTCCATTGATCTGAGTGTCTGTTCTTGTGCCAGTACATACTGTCTTGATGATTACACCTTTGTAGTATAGCTTGAAGTCCAGGAATGTGATGCCTCCAGCTCTGGTTTTCTTTTTCAAGATTGCTTTGGCTATTCAGGGTCTTTTCTGGTTCCACACAAATTGTAGGATTATTTGTTCTAGCTCTGTGAAGAATGCTGGTGTTATTTTGATGGGGATTGCATTGAATATGTAGATTGCTTTGGGTAGTATTGATATTTTAACAATATTTGTTCTTCCTATCCAGGAGCATGGGATCTTTTTCCATTTTTTTGTGTGTCTTCTTCAATTTCTTTCATAAGCTTTCTCTAGTTTTCAGTATATAGATTTTTCACTTCTTTGGCTAGATTTATTCCTAGGTATTTTATGGTTTTTGGTGCAATTGTAAATGGGATCGATTCCTTGATTTCTTTCTGTCGCTTCATTGTTGGTTTATAGGAATGCAACCAATTTCTGTGCATTGATTTTATATCCTGCCACTTTGCTGAATTCATGAATCAGTTCTAGCAGCTTTTTGGTGAAATCTTTTGGGTGGCTCAGTTGGTTAAGCATCAGACTTCAGCTCAGGTCATGATCTTGCGGTCTGTGAGTTTGAGCCTCACGTTGGGCTCTGTACTGACAGTGTCGAGCCTACTTGGGATTCTCTGTCTCTCCCTCTTTCTGCCCCTTCTTCACTCTCTCTCTGTCAAAATAAATAAACTTAAAAAAAGGAAAAAGGAAATGGTTATATGGGTACAGAATGGTTTAAGTGTATCCGTGGTTTATCCTCATTATCATATGGCTGACTGGGAACTGTCACCATCTAGCATTACCACAGATTATTACACCACATATTGCTAGCCCAGGAAGAAAAAATCAAAATTCAAAATTCAAAGTACAGTTTCTACTGAGTGCATATCACTTTAGCATCATCATCAAGTCAAAAACTCATAAGTTGAACCATGGTAAGTTGGAGACTGTCTGTACTTTCTTGCTTCTTTGAATGTCTCATAAATTTTAATTGAAAACTGGACTTTTGAAGTCATATAATTTGGTAAATCTGGACATGAGATCCCTCTACACTCTCACACCAGAGTTTTTGTTGTTGTTGTTGCTGTTGTTTGTTGTTACTGCTTTTTTGTTTAGTGACTTTTCTGAAGTAATTCTCTAAAGTCTGTATTCCTTGATCGTGTTGGCCACTGCACTCTGGTTTGCTTCGTGTCAGCTAATGATTGGACAGAGATTTCCTTAAATGCCTGGAACCAGTAAGTCTTTGCCAAGGGGCTATGTGTGTGTGCTGGGGTTTGCTTTCAGTACTCATCCCGGCCGTTGATAACTCCTCCTTAGCCTCCGCTTCCTGCTTACGTAGAGCCTCAAAGTCAGACAGAGGTAAGAACTTAGGGTTTTCTGTGTCATTCTTGAGCATGCACACTGGATTTCCCCATGATTCAAGCTCTCGGTTTCAAGGTTACCATGGAGGTGGAGAGAAGGGCCAGGACGAGGGAAAATTAAAACACTACAGCTTTTGCCATTCTTACCAAGACTTGGCCACTTTTCTTTCTTTCTTTTTTAACAAATGAAGTTTTTATTTGGTGTACCTACAGAAATTATATGGGAGCTTTTCTTGAATATATGCTCCTTGATTTGCTGCAAGATTTTGGCTATTTTTTAGAATTCTGAAAAAAAAGACTGTTTCTGGACACTTTTGTCAATTTTCTCATTGCTTTATGGAGGAGAAAATTGGGGGAGGTCCCGCAGGTTTGTGAGCTTACTCCAAATATGTTAAATCAGCATCTCAGAAGATTGGGGCAAAAAGTTGCATTTTTACAAGCAAGTGATTGTAATCCCAAGTGATTCTTACCATACCCTAAAATTTGAGAAATCACCACTTCAAAATCATTGTTTTGTCACCACATTTAAAAAATCCACCTTGGTGAGCAGGCAAAACAGTGGAATTTACATAATACCAGAAATTGTAAGGACTTCAGAACCCTTATGTTAGGAACCTGCTTGGCCAGGTGTGTATGAGGATTTTGGGAAACAAGGTAGAAGCTACTCAGGAAAGCAAGTTCTGCCTAAGGCTCCAGGCTTGGCTCCTTCACTCAGTAGCTGTGTGGCTTTGGGCTAATTTCTTAAAACCTCTGATTCTCAGTCCCCTCGTGGTAAGTATGCATAACAATGGCATGCAGTCATAGGACTGCAGTGAAAATTAAATGCAATAATCCACTAAAGCTGTTAGCATAATGCCTGGCATGATGCAAGTAGGAAACATGCAATACGGTCTGATTATAATTGTTTTTATTATGATAACATGGGTATAAAGTGCTCAGCATAGTGGCCGTTGTGTAGCAGATGCCCTAAATCTGTGCTGCTCAATACAGTAGCCTCTGGCCACTTGTGGCTACTGAGCACTAGAAATGTGACTAGTCTGAATTGAGATGTACTGTGAATTCATACTGAATTCCAAAGACTTAATACATTAAAAAAGTAATAAAATATCTCATTAAATGTTTCCATAACCAGAAAAGGACACCACACACACACACACACACACACACACACACACACACACACACGAAATTATAGGCCAATATCCCTGATGCACATAGATGCAAAAATCCTCAGCAAAATATTAGCAGACCTAATTCAACAATATATCAAAAGGATCATACACCATGATCAACTGGGATTCATTCCAGGTATGCAAGAATGTTCCAACGTATGAAAATCAATTGATATGATACATCACATTAACAGAATAAAGGATTTAAAAAACACGATCATCTCAATAGATGCAGAAAAAGCATTTTACAACATTCATACTCTCTCATGATAAAAACTTTCAACAAACTAGAAATAGAAGGAAATTATCTCCACATTATAAAGCCCATGGCTAACATCACACTCAATGGTGAAAAACGGAAAGTTTGTCCTCTAAGATTAGGAACAAGACAAGGATGCCCACTCTTCCCACTTTTATGCGACATAGTATTGGAAGTCCTAGCCATAGAAATTAGGCAAGAAAAAGAAATTAAAGTCATCCAATTGGAAAGAAAGAAGGAAAACTGTCACTGTTTGCAGATGACATGATACTAAATGTATAAAATCCTAGAGTCCACCAAAAAACAGAACTAATAATTCAATAGAGTTGCAGGATACAAAATTAATATACAAAAAGATATTGCATTTCTATACACAAATAATTATTTGGAAGGGACATCAAGGAAACAAGCCTGTTTGCAATTGTATAAAAAAAGAACAAAATACCTGGGAATAAATTTAATCAAGGAGGTGAAAGACCTGCACATTGAGAACTATAAGACATTGAGGAAAGAAATGGAAGACACAAATAGATAGAAAGATATACCATGCTCATGGATTTAAAGAATTAATATTGTTAAAATGTCCATAATGCCCAAAGCAATCTACAGATTCAGTGCAACCCCCATCAAAATTCCAACGGCATTTTTCACAGAACTAGAGCAAATAATTCTAAAATTTGTATGAAACCACAAAAGACCCCAAGTAGCCAAAATAATCTTCAGAAAGAAGAACAAAGCCAAAGGTATCAAGCTCCCTGATTTCAAACTATAGTACAAAGTTATAGTCATCAAAACAGTATGGTATTGGCATAAAACCAGACATATAGATCAATGGAACAGAATAAAGAGCCCAGAGGGGTGCCTGTCTGGCTCAGTCAGAAGAGCATGCTACTCTTGATCTCAGGGTCATAAGTTCAAGCCCCACACTGGGTGTAGACCTTAGTAAAAAAAATAAATAAACTTAAAAAAAATAAAGAGCCTAGAAATAAACCCACACATATTTGGTCAAATCATTTGCAACAAAGAAAGCAAGAATATACAATGGGGAAAGGACAGTTTTTTCAATAAATGGTGTTGGGGAAACTGAACAGCCACATGCAAAGGAATGAAACTGGGCCACTGTCTTACATCATATACAAAAATTAACAAAATAATCAAAGACTTCAATGTAAAAACTAGAACCATAAAGCTCCTAGAAGCAAACATAGGCAGTAAGCTTCATGACTCTGGTTTTAGCAATGCTTTTTTGCATCTGACTCCAAAGGCAAGAGAAACAAAAGCAACAATAGACAAAAGGAATGACATCAAATTAAAAATATCTGCACAGCAAAAGAAACCATCAACAAAATGAAAAGGCAGCTTGCTGAATGGGAGAGGATATTGCAAATCATATGTCTTATAAGAGATTAATATCCAAAACATATGAAGAACTTGTAAACTCAATAACAAAAACCCAAACAAACCAATTAAAAAATGGCCTAAGGATCTAAATAGACATTTTTCCAAAAAAGACATCCAGATGGCCAACAGGTACATGAAAAGATATGTCACTAATCATCATGGAAATGCAAGTGAAAACCACAACGAGATATCACCTTCCACCTGCCAGAAGGATTATTTTTTTTTTAATTTTTTTTTAACGTTTATTTATTTTTGAGACAGAGAGAGACAGAGCATGAACGGGGGAGGGGCAGAGAGAGAGGGAGACACAGAACTGGAAGCAGGCTCCAGGCTCTGAGCCATCAGCCCAGAGCCTGACGGGGCTCGAACTCAGGTCCGAGATCGTGACCTGAGCTGAAGTCGGACGCTCAACCGACTGAGTCACCCAGGCGCCCCAGAAGGATTATTTTAAAACACACACACAACAAGAAATAACAAGTGTTGGGGAGGATGTGGAGAAAAGGGAACCCCCGTGCACTATTGTAAGAATGTAAATTGGTGCAGTCGTGACAAAAAACAGTATGCATTGCCCTTAAAAAATTAAAAACAGAAATATCAGAGGTACCTGGGTGGCTCAGTCGGTTAAGCATCGGACTCTTGGTTTCAGCTCAGGTCGTGATCTCACGGTTCGTGAGTTTGAGCGCCGCATCAGGCTCTGCACTGGTGGTGCAGAGCCTGCTTAGGTTTCTCTCTCTCCCGTCCCTCTCTGCCCTACCCCACCTGTGCTCTCTTTGAAAATAAATAAACTTAAAAAAATGTTTGAAAGAAATAAAAACAAAACAAATAGCATATGATCCAGCAATTCTACCACTGGGTATCTATCCAAAGAAAATGAAAACGTTAATTCAAAAAATATATGCACCCCCTATGTTCATTGCAGCATTACTTAGAATAGTCAATATATGAAGACAACCTAAGCGTCCATTGATAAGTGAATGTATACAGAAGATGTGGTAAATGTATATACTGGAGTAATACTCAGTCGTAGGAAAGAATGAAATCTTGCCATTTGTGACAACACGGATGGACCTTGAGGGTGTCACGCTAAGTGAAATAAGTCAGATAGACAAAGACAAATACTGCATGATTTCACCTCTAGGTAGAACCTCAAAAACAATCAAAACAAAACAAAATAAAGCAAAACAAAACCCAGACTCATAAATACAGAGAAGAGATTGGTGGTTGCCTGGGCAGGAGGCTGTGAAGTGCCTGTAAAGGGATAAAGTACAAGCTTCTAGTTATAAAATAAATAAGTCATGGGGATGCAATGTACAGTATGCAGAATATAGTCAATAATATTGTTTTAATGTTATAAGGTGACAGATGGTAACTAGACATTGTGCTGATCATTTCTTAATGTATACAAATGTCAAATCATTCATTTGTACACCTGAAACTAATTCAATATTGTGTGTCAATTATATCTCAATTTAAAAAAAAGGTTTCTATGGTGATTGTATACAGTTTTGATAATATTTAGTATATATCGGGGCACCTGGGTGACTCAGTTAAGCATCTGACTTTGGTTCAGGTTGTGATCTCATGGTTCATGGGTTCGAGCCCCACGCTGGACTCTGCCATCAAGGCAAAGTCCGCTTTGGATCCTCTGTCCCCTCTCTCTCTCCACCCCTCCCCCACTCACACTTTCTTTCTCTCAAAAATAAATAAACATTAAAAAATATATTTTGGGGGCGCCTGGGTGGCTCAGTCGGTTAAGCATCCGACTTTGGCTCAGGTCATGATCTCGCAGTTCATGAGTTCAAGCCCCACATAGGGCTCTGTGCTGGCAGCTCAGAGCCTGGAGCCTGCCTCGGATTGTGTGTGTCTCTCTCTCTGCTCCTCCCCTGTTCATGCTCTCTCGCACTCTCTCTCTCTCTCTCTCTCTCTCTCTCTCTCAGAAATAAAGAAACATTTTTTAAAAATGAAAAAAAAAATATATATAGTATACATTGGGTTAAATAAAATATTAGAATTAATTTTACCTGTTTTTATCTTTTTAATTGTGGCTACTAGAAAATTTAAGTTTTCATAGGTAGACTTTACTTGTGGTTTCCAAATAATTTTCTGTAAAACATACTTTATTAAGCCTATGCTTAACTCGTTTATTGAATATCAACTCTAAGCCAGACCATGCCGAGAGGAATGTGCCAGGTACCACAGGAAAAGCCAGGGAGGAGAACTATGCCTAAGGCATCAGGGAGGCCATCATGGAGGAGGTGGTGCCTGAGCTGGTGCTTACTCTCTCCAGAGATTAGCAGGAGGCTCTTAGGGTGCTGACTTTCTGTGAGTTTTGCTCCCCTCAAAACCTTTGCCCGCATTTTAAAACCAATGAAAACGTGAAGCCAGGAAAGTCCTGTGTGCACATGGCCTTCCATTCACGCAGGAAGTCTCCTAGGGTAAGACACAGCTGTGCATGCCCACATCATGTGTGTCCTCACCACACACAGACAGTTCTGTGTTCACACCACAAGTCGTCTCGGGAGCAAACAGCTCTCTGCTTCCATGTTGGGAGTGGAGCTGACTTAAAAAAAAAAAAAAAAGAAAAAGAAGTTTTCTATAGTCAAATAATACCCCCCCCATTTAGCAGTGGAAGGAGGTAAGGGGGTCACCCCGTGTGGTCCTCGAGTAAAGCAAGGTACAAAGGAGTGGTGACCATGGATCAACAGTGGAGCCAGCAGGGTAAGAGAATGATGCTTTCACACCTGTAACCTGGGGTTCAAGTTGGTACTAGCCTTCTCATTTGTGTTTGGGATTGGACTCAGATGGCTACTGGCCTAGAAGTTTCCCCAGGGTTTCAAGTCAGTCACAGAACAAATCCTCCCTTGAATCTCCAAACCCTAAATCCAGCCTCAGAATTGACTTAGTCTGAGAACATTCTTTTTTTTTTTTTTTTTTTTTTTTTTTTACATTTTTTATTTATTTTTGGGACAGAGAGAGACAGAGCATGAACGGGGGAGGGGCAGAGAGAGAGGGAGACACAGAATCGGAAACAGGCTCCAGGCTCCGAGCCATCAGCCCAGAGCCTGACGCGGGGCTCGAACTCACGGACCGCGAGATCGTGACCTGGCTGAAGTCGGACGCTTAACCGACTGCGCCACCCAGGCGCCCCAGTCTGAGAACATTCTTGATGTTCCTTCTAATCCAAATGATTCTTCCTAATCTCCTTCTCCCCCTCCCCCGCCCCCACCCAACCTACTTCTGAACCTGACTGGCCCCTTGGGACACATTGCTTTAGACGGGCTAAAGTGGGGACTAGGGGGTTAATTAGGTTTTGTGTTTTTTTCTATTTCAGGATTTCTCAGAAACTTTAATGTGAATGTTGACAAAACTTTCAGAGGTCCCCACACACACCCAGAGGCAAAAGGGGCTGAGCTGTTTTATACGCTTATCCATTAGTCATTGGCCATAGGCTGTGCCTGGAGGGCAAGACATAACCTTGGAAGCATCTCTAGGCAAGGCAGCTCTGGCCAAGGACAAGAGAACAGCATAGGTGGAAGCTACTGGCAGCACCCTGGAGCTGGAGGAGAGGAGCACTTGCCCAGTTAGAGGATCTGGGCAGGGCACCAACAGGTCTGCTACAGTCACACTTTGGGGAAAACCACACCAAGCCTCCACCCCCATCTATCACTTCTATCACAAAGAATCAAACTAGTCTTTGGCATACCTGACACTGTTCATCCCACCCTTCCCACTCAGTGTCTTTATCATCTCTGAGAAGGAGGTAAGTTATCTTAGTGATAACTTGCCAAGATAAAGGGAAGATTTCATCTTGAAGGTTGTAAGACCATGAAGGACGAAAGGTTCTTGTAGGTGTGAATGAGTGCGAATGCATATATAGAGTAGAAGAAGTTTCTTAAGAAAGCTAAGGAAAGCCCTAAGGAAAGGAGCCTTAAGGAAATGAATGGGCTTGTAGCCAAAAAGTGGACTTTCTTGGCTTAGAAGGAACAGGAGGAGGGATAGAAAAGTTCTCATGCCCTACAATCCATTTTAGAACAACATAGAGTCTAGAAGAGATGGGAGCTCAGCCTGATCCCCAGGGGTGGCTCCACTTCTGGAAACACAGCAGGCAGTACTATTTGGAGCTCCTGGGGTCGTACAATGGGGGTGGTGTGGCCCCAGCTTTTGAGAGGGCAAAAGGATGCACAGTCCCCAGTTGGGGAAGGGGAATCCAGATCAAGGAGGAGCTCCCAGTTTCTAACATTTAGCCCTTGTCCAACTGTCCTCAAGGGCAGCACCAAACAACGGCCATTGTCCTCCTTTCCTCCACTTCCCCTAAACCAGTTCACAACCTGCCACCACCCCCCCCCGGCCCCGAAATGCCCCTAAGATGAGTTGGAACTCTCTGGGCAATCCTCATGCCTGAGCTGTTTCTGAGGGCCAAAGATATTTGGGCCTTTGTACCTTCGACTTGATGAGCTTTTGCTTATTGGCATGTGGAGTCTTTTTGCAGAATCTGAGGAGGCTGCTGTCAGGCTTCAGTGTATTCGTTTCTAGTAGAAGTTTGGGGAGGAGAAGTGGGGTGTTTCCTGCCCACCACCTGGCCATGGGAATTGGAGTTGGAGCAGATGCTGACCATCCTGAAGATTTGTTTCTGACAATGCTCCTGAGAAACTCAAATGCTCCAAGAAGCATTTTATTATGAATTTGTAAACTTGGGTACCTGACCAAAGGAAATGAATAAAGGAGGGAAAATTCCTGTATGAGGGAAAATAGAGAGATTGCGGGAATCATTAGACCCTAATGTAAATATGAGCCCAAGTGGGGAAAGGGAGATGGATGGAAGAATTCTAGACTGCCATGCATCCAAGGAAGGTTTGGCCAAGACATTGGGAAGTTCTTGAGCCAAAGTTGGCTGTCAGAGGAGTCCTGTGTCTACCAGGAACAGGACTGCCTTAATATACATGTCATGTGTGGTCATGGTGGGGAGCAGCTCATGGCAGGCATGGCCTCAGGGCACTCGCAGTGATGGATTTCAGGACACCACAGCTTGGACCCTTGTGACTGTGGTGGCTGGCACATGAGTCTGGCCTACCTGCCTTCTCAGCTTACTTTTGTCCTCTGGTCTTCATTGACTCAGGTCCAAATGTACCATTTCCATCCTACAATGGACTGCTGTGGCCTGTCCGACTTCATGACTTGGTAGATGCAATCTACTATCTCTCCTCTTCCAGCTTACCCTCTGTGCTCTGCCTCATGGTGCTGGGCTGAGACTCTGATAGCCACATTTCTGCTTGGCCAGCTGGCTCTACATTGAGCTCTGGCAATAATGGTGCAAAAGGGAAAGGAAGGGCGGGTTCAGGGGAAGAGGGAGCTGCTCCATCCTGTTCGCTCCCTGTTCCTACCAACGTCACCACAGCAAGTGTGCTCTACCCTGACAGGCACTTTCTGCACTTCCCAAACCAACTTTATCACACTCCTTCAAGACAACAGCCAGGCATTGCCCACTCCTTGGCAATCTGGGGTCCAGCTCTGGAGGGTCCATCCCTTAACCTTCTGAGGTACCACATTAAGCTGGCAGGAACTACTTCCCAAAGGTCTAAGCTGTAGCACCCTGACCCCTTCATATAATCCTCTGAATTCCAATGGACCTAACATCCCCTCTTTGTCCTCCCAGCCCTTGGGGTGAGAGCTGCTTCCTGAAGTTACAATGTCTATGTTATGTCAACATTCCCTTTTTTGCCTTTTCTCTAGTACCTGCTGAATTACCCATATTGAATTCTCTCTGTTAAAATAACTATTGTGGTTACTGTTTTCCTGAATGGACCCTGACTGACTGTCTTGCTAAAGACCGAAACACTTCTTAGAGCTCAGATCAAATGAGATAGATTGGGGCAAAGATCAAAAGCAAATAATGGAGGAAACAGTTGGGTGACTGCCAGAGGCAGGAGAGGGGGGAGTGTGAAATGGGTAAAGGTGGTCAAAAGGTACAAATTTCCAGATACAAGATTGAAAAAAAAGTCCCAAGGGTGTAACATAAAGCATGGTGGCCAAAGCTAACATACTGTACTGTTTATTTGAAATTTGCTAAGAGAACAGATCTTAGAAGTTCTTATTGCAAGGAAAAAAAATTATTATTATTAATTTTTTAACAAGGGGCGCTGCATTTTTATTTTGCACTGGGCACCACAAATTGTGTAGCCAGTGCTGGATTATAGGGTATGTGAAGTCCTAGCAAAAAATGGTGGATAATGTTTGAGTGTTTAACCATGAGCACAGCTTGCCTCATGTAGCCAGGTGGCCTTCTAAACTCTTGGGCTGTTTGGGACAGGAGGACACTGGGAGAGTGTCTGGATCCCTGGAGCTGGATCCCTTAAGGACATAAGAGATTCTCTGGTCCAGGCTCTGTGTAGGGAGAGCCAGGGCTCCCCCTGCCCACCCTTAGATTGTAGTATCATTTCTCCTATGTATCCAACTGCATCCTCAACAAGTCTGTGTGGACCAGGCACATCCAGGGATGCACACCCTACTTCTACCAGGCAGTAGAGGGCAGAAGACACAGGGTACAAGTAACCAGAGGCTCATCATGGACCAGCAGCATCCACCTCTTGGCCAATGACTTCTTGGAAGTCTAGTAGACATCTCAAATTAACATGTCAAAAACTGAATTCTGGATTTATTCCTCCATTTCTCCCACTTCCACTGCTACTACTCTGGCCAAAGTCACCATTTGCTCTTGCCTGGATTATTACAGTGATCTCTTAAATGATCTTCTTCCTCTCATCTTTGACCCCCTTCAGTCGTTCTCAACATGGCAGCCATGTGACCTTACCCAAGTGACTCTAAGTTACCATCCTCTTTGAGAGGAAAAAGGAGTGCTAATAATAATTACAATGGACAACAGGAATAAGCCAGTACTGACTCCAGCAAACTGGAACATGTGATCACCCAGGTTAGAACATAAGTCAGATTGTGTTCTCTCTCTGCTCAAAACACTCTGCTGGGTCCCTATTTCACACACTACAATAGCCAAAGTCCCAGCAAAAAGGCTGGCATACTTTTCTAGGTCTGGTCTCTGGTTACCTCTCAGACCTCATTTCCTACTGTTCTCTCTGTCAGTCATCCCTTGCTCTGCTTCAGATACATGGCTTCCTTCTGGAAGCACTCCAAGCATATTGTTGCCTCAGCACTTTTGTACTAACTGTTCCCTCTTTGTGAAACACTCTTTCCCTCAGATGTCCTCCTGGCTCAGTCCCTCCCTCTCTTATGTTTTGGTTCAAATGTTTTCTCAGGGAAGCTTACTCTGAGCACCCCTACTCTCACAGAAACCAGACTCCCCATCATGGCTACCTGGTGACTCAGTAAAGCCCTGGTGAGTCCCCTGCTCTGGGGAGATCTCCCTCACTGTGTCCCTCCCAGTTTGTCCTCTAGACCCAAGTGGGGAAATAGTAATGGAGGCTGGACCTTTGGCTCTGCCCTGAATGAGTGGTAAGACACTGGGCACTTACTCCTCCTGTGTCTCAATCTCTGGAAACCAAAAGGGTGCACCTGGATGACATTTTAGACTCCTGCCAATCTCCACTTTTTCTAGGAATGTCTCCTGAAACCCTGGTGACCTAGGCTATGCCTTTGTTCAGGGCTGCTCAGAGCCAGCCTCTTAGGGTCAAGGCTGAGGAAGCACTGAGCTAGGAAGCTAGGGCAGAACAGGAAAATGTTCGGCATGTCTCCACATGGAGGGACTGAGGTGTCCCTGTGCGTGACTTAAGACTCTCAATTTAAACTCCACCTGGGGTGCCTGGGTGGCTCAGTCGGTTAAGCGGCCGACTTCGGCTCAGGTCATGATCTCGCGGTCCGTGAGTTCGAGCCCCGCGTCGGACTCTGTGCTGACAGCTCAGAGCCTGGAGCCTGTTTCCGATTCTGTGTCTCCCTCTCTCTGACCCTCCCCCGTTCATGCTCTGTCTCTCTCTGTCTCAAAAATAAATAAACGTTAAAAAAAATTTTAAAAAAAAATAATAAAATAAACTCCACCCATCTTTATCACCTCTGTTTTCACTAAGGGTTTCTTAACCTTGGGTTTGCAGAGAGAATTCATGGAATCCTTGAACTTGCATGGGAAACTAATTAAGTCTTCAATCTCACTAACCTCTAAGTGGTATTTCAGATTTTCTTCAATTATGAATGTAGGCAGCAAATAAATCAGAGTAGTATTAGCGGTACCCACAGAAATCAGAGACATTCATGTCATATTGGTCATTGCAGAGATCAAGAAAAGTCACTTGTGCCCACATTTCCAAAATTCCTAGATCTTCTTATTTACTCCTATATATTTTATGCACTTGGCAGCATCATTCGTGGAGAGTGCTGCAGCTCCACCATCCCTCTAAAGGAGTCCGAGCACAAAACTGGGTGAAGGATCCCTGATGAGGGTCATGTTCATTTTCTGGTGCCCCAGGTGGCTCTGGGAATTATTTCTAGTTTATTTGTTTTGTTTTGTTTGTTTTCATTTTCTTCTTTTTATTTGAGTGTAGTTAACACAGGTACATGAGTTTCCAGTGTACAACATAGTGATTTGACAAGTTTATACGTCACGCTGTGCTCACCACAAAGGTACCTGCCACCTGTCCCATTAAATCGCTATTATAGTATCATTGACTGTGCTCCTCATGGTCTGCCTCTTTATGCCCGACTTGTTCATTCCACACCCAAGGCCTGTATCTCCCTCTCCTCTTCACCCATTTTGCCTATCCCACCACCCCCTCCCCTCTAGCATCTGGCAACCATCAGTTTGTTTTTTGGGGGTCTGTATTTTTGGGGTCTGATTCATTGGTGGCCTATTTGTTTGCAGATTGTACTTATGTGGGGAATCATATGGTATTTGTCTTTCTCAGTCTGACTTATTTCACTTAGCACAATACCCTCTAGGTGCATTCCTGTTGTCTGGGATTCAGTTTTCAGAGAGAATGACACTTATTTCCTCCCGCACCCCTCCTGGGCAGGTCCGGCCTGGCTGTGACAAGGGCAGACGTGAGGCCTTGCCTAGGCAAGTCCGCCACCTAGTGGTGAGCCGAGACGAAGGCGGGTGCTGAACCCGGTGTCTGCACCCAGCCCCCAGGAGGTCCAGCGCCCACACTCGGCTGGGCATCCGCTGCCAGGACTCCAGATGGTGACGACCCCTGACACACACACACACACACACACACACACACACACAGGGCCCGGGATTTAAATGTTCTCCTCTGCACCTCCTTCCAGGCTTCAGCGTGGGAGGCTCTTCAGATGATGCTCTGCAGGGTTGGGCAAGGGGAGGATCGCCCCAGGGAGGGATACAGCCCCAGGTCATGAGTCAGAGAGAGGGTCCTGGGTTAGGTGCTCTAAGAGCTAGAGGGATGGATTATTTATAGGCTCTGACTATCGATGGGCATTTTGGAGGGCTTCTCCTTTCCCCCAAGTAGACCTACAAGTCCATTTCCTGGGCTGAAGCTAAGAAACCACTTGGTATGTTCCCTGGGTGTGGGGTTGGGCTCAGGGAAGCTGCAAAGATGGGTATGGTAGCAGACAGGAGAGAACTTTCTAGGCCTCTTTTCCACAAGTTCATTGTGTACATAATGTCCTTTTTCCACAGGCCCCTGCCCTACAATGTGCCAGGATTCAGCTTTACACATTGCTCCATTCAAGATTTCCCCACCAGATTTCCAAAGAAGAGAAAGAATTTCAATATGGATCTTGTGGAACTTAGGGTGAACTAAGATATTGAATGAGAATGTGTGTGGGGGGGCGTAGGTGTGGGTGTAAGTGTGTGTTGAAAACTGCAGAACTCTGGGCACATCAGGACTCCATCTAAATTTTAGCATGGCTTCCAGTGGCTTAAGGCATGTTCCTAGGATGACTTCCAAACCCCACCCTATAAAATACTTGCCTACAAAAGCTTAAATCTGCCAGTAAATTTTATAGTTTGTTCCAAGTTTACAGTCTGTTTATTTAGAACAGTGAATCCTTCCTCTGTTCCTTTTGAGATATATATGTATCTCCTGCAAGTCAGGAGTCTCTTTCTCAAGGATCTGAAAGCCATTCCTTCGAGAAAGGATAGGGCCTCTGTCTCTGGTCTCTGTGGGAAGATGGGGTCCTAACTTCCATAACTGCCAGCTAACAGACACAACTAGCCTAATCATATGGACACTGACCATTTGTCACTTTTACTAGAGCCCCACTCTCTTTCCCTCCTTACTCCCTCATTCTGTCTTTAAAAGATCTGGTCACGTTGGGGCGCCTGGGTGGCTCAGTCAGTTAAGCATCTGACTCTTGATTTTGGGTCAGGTCATGATCTCACAGTTCATGGGATCGAGCCCCATTTTGGGCTCTGTGCTGACAGCACAGAGACTATTTGAGATTCTCTCTCTTCCCGTATCTCTGTCCCTCCCCTGCTCTTGCTCTCTCCCTCTCTGAAAATAAATAAACTTAAAAATATACAAAATAAAATAAAATAAAATAAAATAAAATAAAATAAAATAAAATATCTGGTCATGTCTGCACAAATCAGAATGGAGCTCAGTCCTTTCCCCTACTATCAGTAGTTATAGAATAAATTCTGTTTTTACTGCTGTAATTAATATCCTGCTTTGTTTATCTTTAATACTGTGTATACCTGTATAGGCAGATGTTTATAGGCAGATGTTTACACCTGCATCTGCACAACTGATTAAAACTAAGGGAGTCAGGTTAAGGAGTCAATCCACTTAGCTTAGATCTGCCTATATTTTGATTGTGCCTGATAACCTGTGTCCCTACTTTGTGCCATGAAGTTTGGGTAGAGTATGTGGATAGATCTCCAGAAAACTGTTCTGACCCCTGGAAATATATCCTAAAAACTATGTTTTCTGGTAGTCCATCAGAAGTCTTTCTTTGTAGGCAAGGAAATGTATATTCTGTATCTAAACCAGTTTAATAACATTCCTAAAGCTATTACTGTGTGTCAGTCACTGGAAAGTGCTACAAATTCACAGATTTTCTGGATAGTTGAGGGCTTGTCTCTGGTTAAAGTCACCATTGGTGTGTGTATATAAGCGTAGTGTTACTTGGGATTATTTAAATACCTACTAATAAACTTGGGACTCCACCCAACAAATAACATTTTTGGCAGCCAGCTATACAGATCTGCCCAGCTGGTTGGCCTATTATCTATAGTACCATCAGTAACATGTCCCTTCCTTTTGGCTCCAAGTTCTATTGTTACTTGGGGTCTTGCCTCATACTTTACTGAGAAAGTAGCAGTGTTAGACCTGACTCTATATCCATGCTATCTAAATCATCTGCTTACATGCCGGACTCTCTCTGCCATGTATGAGCCATCCTTACTCCTATCACAGGCCATCCCTTTCTTTGTATAAGACTATATATATGTGTGTGTGTGTATATATATATATATATATATGTATATATGTATATATATATATATATATGTATATATGTATATATATATATATATACATATATACATATATATATATGATTGTATTTGTGTGATTGTAAAACAAAAGTTATATGATTGGACCTATAACATATAGAAATGTAATATACACGACAATGACAGTACAAAGGAGGTAGATAGGAGCAAGGCTGTAGTGGAGAAAGGAAATGATACTGGACAGTAATTGGAACTCACAGGTACAAATGAAGAGAATCAGAAATGGTAAATAAAAAGCTTACTTTAGCTCTATAAACATACTTTCTCTCCTTTCTTTTTTCAGCTTCCTGAGTAGACAAAATTATATAAAGTAGTAATTATAACAATGTATTGTAGGAGTTGTAACACATAAAGAGATAATATATATATTAATAATAGTACAAAAAAAAAGAAGGTGGAATAGAACTATATAAGAATAGCATTCTTACATCTCCCTGGAATTAAGTTAATATAAATCTGAAGTAGACCCTGATAAGTTAAGATGTATATGTAAGTCCTTGAACAGCCACTGAAAAAGAACACAAAGAGATCTGGTAGAAAAAAAAATCATTAAAGGAAATAAAATGTTACACTAAAAAATATTCACTTAATGCAAAATAAAGTAGTAAAGGAGGAACAGAGGAACAAAAAGCCATGAGACATATAGAAAACAAAAAGTAAAATGTCATTTAATGCCAACTGCATAAAAAATAACATTAAATGTGAATGGATTAAACAATTCAATGAACAGGCAGATACTGTCAAACTGGATATTTTAAATTTTTTTAATGTTTATTTATTTTTGAAAGAGAGACAGAGCACAAGTGGGGGAGGGGCAGAGGCAGAGAGGGAGACAGAATCTGAAACAGGCTCCAGGCTCTGAGCTGTCAGCACAGAGCTCGATGCAGGGCTCGAACTCGGGAACCGAGATCAGTGAGATCATGACCTAAGCTGAAGTCAAATGCTTAACCGACTGAGCCACCCAGGTGCCCCTCAAACTGGATATTTAAAAAACCAGAAGATTTAACTATATTCTATCTACAAGAGACATTTTTTTTTCCGAATGTTTATTTTGGGAGAGAGAGAAAGTAAGAGTGAGAGTGGGGGAGAAGCAGGGAAAGAGAGACAGAAAGAATCCCAAGCAGGCTCCATGCTGTCAGCGCAGAGCCCTATGCAGGGTTCTATCTCACCACTACGAGATCATGACCTGAGCTGAAATCAAGAGTAGACACTTAACCAACTAAGTCACTCAGGTGCCCCTACAAGAGACATATTTTAGATTAAAAAATACAAATAGGGGGAAAGTAAAAGGATTGCAAGAGATATATTATGCAAACAGCAACTGTAAGAAAGCTGGAGTAACTTTACTAATATCAGATAAAATAGATTTTAAAACAAAAATGTTACTAAAGGTAAAGAAGAACATTGTGCAATGTTAAATGGATCAACCTATCAAGAAGATATAATAATTATAAATATATATGCACCTAATAACAGAGCCATAAAACACATAAAGCAAAAACTGAAAAAACTGAAGGTGGATATAGACAATTCAACAATAATAATTGGATGCCTCAGTATTCCATTTTCAATAATGGATAGAGCAACTAGGCAAAAGCTCACAAAGAAAATAGAAGATATGATTAACACTATAAACCAATGAGACTTAACAGACATATCTAGGACACTCCACTCAGCAACAACAGAATATGCATTCTTCTTAAGTACATATGGAATATTCTCCAGGATAGACCACATGCTAAGTGTTAAAACAAGCCTCAATACATTCAAAAGGTTTTAAATCATACAAAGTTTGCTCTCCAATAACAATGAGCTAATATTGGAAATTAACAGAAGGAAATTTGGGAAATTCAAAAATAAGTGAATATTAAGCAACACACGCCTAAATAACCTATGGGTCAATAAAGAAGACACAGGGGAAACTAGAAATATTTTGAAATGAATGAAAATGAAAATATAACATCCTAAAATGTATAGAATGTAGTGAAAGAAGAACTTAGAGATAAATTTTTAGCTGTACATACTTGTATTAAAAAAAAGAAACACCTTGGGGAGCCTGGGTGGCTCAGTCAGTTAAGGGTCTGACTTTGGCTCAGGTCATCATCTCACAGTCCGTAAGTTCGAGCCTCACATTAAGCTCTATGCTGACAACTCAGAGACTGGAGCCTGTTTCAGATTCTGACTCCCTCTCTCTCTCTGCCCCTCCCCTGCTTTCTCTCTCTCTCTCTCTCTCTCTCTCTCTCTCTCTCTCTTTCTCTCTCTCAAAAATAAATAAACATTAAAAAAAAGAAGAAAAAAAGAAGAAACATCTCAAATTAATAGCCTTCTACTTTAAAAAACTACAAAAAGAAGAGCAAACTAAATCCAAAGCAAGCAGAAGGAAGAAAATAATAAGAATTAGAGTGAAAATTAATGAAATAGACAATTGAAAAACAAGAGAGAAAATCAACAAACCCCAAAATCAACAAAATAGCTTTTAGCTTTTTTTTTTTAAGCTAGACTAGAGAGGAAGAGAAGGAGGGAGAGAGGGAGAGAAGGAGAGGGAAAGAGGGAGGGTGGGGGAGAGAGAGAGTCTTTAGGTTACAAACATCAGCAATGAAAGAGAGAACATTACTATAACCATACAAAAATAAAAAGGATTATGAGGTAATACTATGAACAACTATATGCCAACTATTTAATAACATATATGAAATGGATGCATTCCTAGAAAGATACAAACTACTAAAACTGACTCAAGAAGCAATAGAACATCTGAATAGACCTATAACAGGTAAAGAGAATAAATTACTAATATTAAAAACTACCCACAGGGGCGCCTGGGTGGCGCAGTCGGTTAAGCGTCCGACTTCAGCCAGGTCACGATCTCGCGGTCCGTGAGTTCGAGCCCCGCGTCAGGCTCTGGGCTGATGGCTCGGAGCCTGGAGCCTGTTTCAGATTCTGTGTCTCCCTCTCTCTCTGCCCCTCCCCCATTCATGCTCTGTCTCTCTCTGTCCCAAAAATAAATAAAAAACGTTGAAAAAAAAATTAAAAAAAAAAAAAAAAACTACCCACAAAGAAAGTCCCAAGCCCAGATTCACTGGTAAATTTTACCAAACATTTAGAGAAGAATTTATATCAATTATTTGTAATTCATCCAAACAACTAGAATAGAAGGAAACACTTCCCAACTCATTATATGAGCCCAATATTACCCTGATACCCAAACCAAACACATCACAAGAAAACTATAGACCAATATCTCTTATGAATATGAAGATAACATAAGCGTATATCTTCATGATCTTACATTAGTCAATTGGTCCTAATCTAGAACACCAAAAGCCCAAATAACAAAAGAAAAAATAAATAAATTGGACATCACAGAAATAAAAAAAAAAACTTGTGTGCTTCACAGGACACCATCAAGGAAGTGAAATGACAACTCACAGAATAAGGTTAAAAATTTGCAATTTTATATCTAATAAAGAACTTGCATCTCGAATATATAAAGAACACTTACGACTCAATAATAAAAAGACAAATAGCCCAATTTAAAAATGGGCAAAGGGTCTGAATCGACATTTCTCCAAGAAAACAAACAAATGGCCAATAAGCATATGAAAAGATGCTCAACATCATTAGCCATCAGGGAAGTAAGGATGAAAACTGCAATCAGATCTCACTCCACACCACTAGGATGATAGCAACAACAGCCAATAACAGATGTTGGTGAGGATGTAGGAAAATGAGAACCCTCATACACTTCTGGTGAAGATGGAAAATAGTGCATCCACTTTGGAAAACTATCTGACGGTTCCTCAAAATGTTAAATATTGAGCTGCCACAGTTCTACCCCTAAGAAAATAAAAACGCATGTCTACATAAAAACTCGTAATGAATGTTTATAGCAGCCTTACTCACAACAGCCAAAAAGTGGAAACAACTTAAAGATTAATCAAGTAATGTGTGGATAAATAATAAGTGTGTTATCCGTAAAATGGATTATTACTCATCAATAAAAAGAAATTAAATACTCATATGTGCTATAACTTAGATAGGCCTTGAAAACATTATGCTAAGTGAATGAAACCAGGCACCAAAGGTCACATATTTTATTCCATTTATAGGAGGTGGAAATAGAATTGGCAGATCTATAGAGGTAGAAAGTAAAGTAGTGGTTTCTTAGGGCTGGGTAGGGAAGGGTAATGAGAGGATTAAGAAGTTACTTCTAATGGATATTGGGTTGCTTTTCAGGATGATGAAAATGTCCTAAAATTGATTGTGGTGTTGATTGCAAAACTTGGCGAATACACTTAAAACCATTGAATTATACACTTTAAATGGACTAACTATATGCTGTGTGGATTATGGCTCGATCAAGTGTTATATAAAATACATATGTGAACATATTTATTTGCTTTTTTTGTTTGTTTCTAGACACTGGTTTATCATCTATTTATTTTTTTATCCCCACTATGAATGATGCCTCAATTACTGTACCTTTATAAGAAGTCTTGAAATCAGGTAGTTTAAGTCCCCCAGATTGTTCTTTTTCTAATTTATTTTGCCTATTCTAGGTCCTTTGGGTTTCCACTGAATTTTAGAAACTGTTGGTTGATTTCTATAAACATACTCTGCTGGATTTTTAGTAGAATTGCATTGAATCTGTAGATCAATTTGGGAAGAAGTGACATCTTAACAATATTAAGCATTCCAATTCTTGAACATAGTATGTCTCCTTTTATTTAGTTCTTCATTAATTTCTCTCACAATGTTTTGTAGTTCTCCTGATTCAGGTTTCACACATCTTTTGTCAAATGTATTCCTAATTATTTCATATTTTTAAATGCCTTGTAAACAGTATTGCTTGTAAACAGTATTGCTTTTTAATTTCCAACCCAGTTTGTTACTAGTATACGGAAATATAATTGATCTCTGTAAATTAACCTTATACCTTGTAGCCTTGCTGAACTCATACAATACTTGTAGTTGCTTTTTTGTAGCTTCCATTGGATCTTAGTCATGTAATCTCTCACTAAGGACAATTTGACTTCCTCTCCAATCTGGAAACCTTTCATTTCCTTTTATTGTCAATTGCTCTGGCTCTAACCTTTAGTATAATGTTGAATAAAGGTGGTAAGAGTAGAATCCTTGCATTCTTACTGATATTTGGAGAAAGTATCATTTTTTTGCCATTAAGTTTTGTATTAGTTGTAGGATTTTCAAAGATACCCGTTAGGAGACTGAGGATGTTGCCTTCTAGTCTTCCTTTGAAGAAGGGGTATGACGGGATGATAGAAATGGATATCGGTCAATAGAGGAATTGATCAGCAAAATGTAGTACACACAAGGGAATATTATCCAGCCTTAAAAAGGAAGGGAATTCTGACATATGCTACAACATGGATGAAACTTGAGGTACTTAGAGTAGTCAAAATCATAGACAGGAAGTGTAATAGTCGTTGTGTGGGGCTAGGGGCGGGGAGGAATGGGGAGCTATTGTTTACCGGGTATAGAGTTCCAGGTTTGCAAGACAAAAAGAGGTATGAAGATGGACGGTGACAATGGTTGCACAACATTATGAGTGTATTTAATACTACTAAACCGTACACTTCAAAATGCTTAAGATGAGGGGGCACCCAGGTGGCTCAGTTGGTTCAGCGTCTGACTTTGGCTCAGGCCATGATCTCATGGTTTGTGAGTTCAAGCCCAGCATCTGGCTCACTGCTGTCCGCACAGAGCCCGCTTGGGATCCTCTGTCCTCTTCTCTCTCTGTCCTTTCCCTGCTGGCACTCTCTATTTCAAAAATAAGTAAACATTTTTAAAAATTTTTTTTAATGTTTATTTATTTTTGAAGGAGAGAGAGCAGGGAAAGAGAAGAGAGAGGGGGGAGACAGAGAATCCCAAGCAGGCTCCACACTGTCAGTGCAGAGCCCGATGTGGGGCTCAAACTCACAAATTGTGAGATCATGACCTGAGCCGAAACCAACTGACTGAGCCACCCAGGTACCCCAGGAAACATTTTTTAAAAAATGATTAAGATGGTAAATTTTAATGTTTGTGCATTTTACTACAATTTTAAAAATTGAAAAATGAGAAATGAATATTGGATCTTGTCAGATGCTTTTTCTGCATTTACTGAGATGATCATATGGTTTTGCATTTTTCATCTTGTTAATAAGATGATATTATTGACGGAGTTACTAATGTTAAACCAAGCTTGAATTCCTGATAGACCCCATTTGGTCATGATGTATTATCTATTTAATGTATTGTTGTGTTCAATTTGCTTAAGTTTTGTGAAGAATTTTTGCAATGATGTTAATGAGTGATGCTGGTCTGTGGTTTTACTTGCTTGTAATTTTAAAATCCAGTTCTGGTATTAGAGTAATGTTGGCCTCAAAATATAAGTTAATGTATTGCCTCTTCAAGTTTTGAATGAGTTTGCATGGAGTTGGTATTATTTTTTCCTTAAATGTTTAGTAAAATGATCAGTGAAGACAATGTTTGGTAGAATTAACCAGTGAAGTCATGTAGGTCTAAAATTTCCTTTGTGAGAAAGTTTTAAAAAACGTTTTAATGTTTATTTATTTTTGAGAGAGAGAGAAAGAGAGAGAGAGAGAGAGAGAGAGAGAGAGAGAGAATGGGGTGGGGTCAGAGAGAGAGGGAGACCTAGAATCCCAAGCATGGTCCAGGTTCTGAGCTGTCAGCACAGAGCCTGAAATGGGGCTCGAACTCACGAACCATGAAATCATGACCTGAGCCAAAGTCGGACACTTAACTGACGAAGCCACCCAGGTGCCCCTTTTGTGAGAAATTTTAAACTATAATTTCACTTTAGTTAATAGTTATAGGGCTAGTTAGGTGATCTATTTCTTCTTCAATGAGTTTTGGTAGTTTGTGTCTTTCAAGGAATTAGTTCATTTCATCTGAATTGTCAAATTTATTAGAGAAAAAATTGTTTGTAATATACCCTTATTAACTTTTTAATAGCTGAAGGTTTCACCTCTCTCATTCCTGATATTGTTAAAAAAATTTTAATGTTTATTTATTTTTGAGAGAGAGACACACACACAGAGTGCAAGCAGGGGAGGGGCAGAGAGAGGGAGACACCGAACCTGAAGCAGGCTCCAGGCTCTGAGCTGTCAGCACAGAGCCCGACATAGGGCTTGAGCCCACGAACGGTGAGATCAGACCTGAGATGAAGTCGGACACTCAACTGACTGAGCCACCCGGGTGTCCACTCGTCTTAACCATTTTGGAGTATACAGTTTAGTAGTATTAAATACACTCATAATGTTGTGCAGCCATTGTCACCGTCCGTTTTCATACCAGATGCCCCAATATTCCTGATATTGTTAACTTATGTCTTCTTTTCTCTTCTTTATCAATCTGGTTGGAATTTTATCCATTTTGATGATCTTCCCAAATAACCAATTTTGGTTTCATTGATTTATTACATCTTTAATGGAAGAGGAAATCTTCACGTCACCCTGCTTTAAATTCTCTGATTGGTAATTTTCACTTTTTGACTTCCTGTTTATTTACTGATTTTTTTAAATTAATGGTATCCCCCAGAATGTCAGCTCCTTCAGAGAGAGAACTTACCTGATTTCTTCACCAGTGTATCCAAATCCCCCTAGAACATGCCAAATTTCTCTAGAACTTTTCATACATGTAATAATTGCGTGATGAGCTGAACATAAGAGTATGTTTGCTAAAAGAAAAATCCTCAGGGCGCCTGGGTGGCTCTGTCAGTTGAGCATCCAACTCTTGATTTTGGCTCATATCATGATCTCAGGGGCTGGATCCAGCCCACGTTGGGCTCTGTGCTGAGAATGGAGCCTGCTTAAGATTCCCTCTTTCTCTCTCTCTCTCTTCCTCTCCGTCTCATCCTCCCCCCACCTCGTGCTCTAAAAGAAAAACAAAGGAAAAATCCTTCTCTGGTGATTCAGTATTTCCCCTCTTCCTGTAGAGAAAGTCATTGGTATAAAATCCACAGTCTGGTAAGGGGGATGACTGATGGACAGATATGACAAATATGAATGAGGGAAATTAGGGTAGATCATTAAGCTGGGCCCTGAGATAGAGACAAATATCAATTCCTGGGAAGGGAATAACTGTCATCCCCAAAAGAGGGCACTACCACAGTGAGAAAAGCCTCAGAGGCAAAAAAAAAAAAAAAAAAAAAAAGAGTGTATTTAGTGCTAATGAATCCCGTCTGCTCTTCTGATATGTAAACAAGAATTGGAGGTACAGTTGAAAAGTGGATTGAGACAGGGGGCAGACGACACCGAGTACTAGAGGGAGTGTACATTACACTCAGCAAATCTTTAGCAACACGCTCAAATATTTTTAACTTGGCAATAGTCAGTATGTAGGGAGTATTTAAGTGGGAAGAGACTTGCATCAGAAAGGCTTTTTATCTTATTTTATTTTTAATTTTTTTTAACGTTTATTTATCTTGAGACAGAGACAGCACAGAGCCCGACGCGGGGCTCGAACTCACGGACCGCGAGATCATGACCTGAGCTGAAGTCGGTCGCTCAACCCACTGAGCCACCCAGGCGCCCCCAGAAAGGCTTTTTAAAAGATAACTCCGATTCTTAATAAGGGAAATGCAAATCGACTACACAATTTCTTCCCTATCGGATGGGCAAGCATTGTAAAGTTTGACCACACACTGTTGACTCTCATGTGCTGCTGGTAGGAGAGCAACGGGGTGTTTCCTCTGTGGAATGGGGTTTGGGCCCATCTAACAAAACTATAAATGCACTTACCCCCAAACGCAGCAATTGCATTCTTAGGAATTTACCCTGGAAATATTCATCTAAGCCATATAAAAATAATATGTATACGACTACTTGCTCTGGAATAATTTGTAATTGCAAAATACGGGCAATAATCTAAGTGTACTTCTACACAAAGGAGGCTGTTTTAATAAAACTGTGCTATATCCACCTTGTGAAACACTAGGAGACTAGAAGAGAAAATGAGGAGAATCTCCTTGACTTAATATGGAGTGATTTCTAAGCTAGACTGTTTTGTTTTTGGTTTTTTTTGTTTAAGTTTATTTATTTATTTAAGTAATCTCTACACCCAACATGGGGCTCAGACTCATGCCCCCGAGATCAAGGGTGTTACGTATTTCTGACTGAGCCAGGCACCCCCATGTCTAAGCTACATTGTGATATAGGTGTCTATATGGAAACAACCTATATGTCCATCAATGGGTGACTGGATAAAGAAAATGTGGTGTGTGTGTGTGTGTGTGTGTGTATACATGTGTACACACAATGAAATATTAAGTCATATAAAAGAAGAAAGTTCTGCTGTTTGTGACAACATGGATGTACCCTGAAGGCATTGTGCTAAGTGAAATAAAGAAAGCTGGGGTGCCTGGGTGGCTCGGTCCGTTGAGCGTCCAACCTTGGCTCAGGTCATGATCTCGTGGTTTGTGGGTTCGAACCCCACATCAGGCTCTCTGCTGTCAGTGCAGAGCCTGCTTCAGATCCTCTGTCCCTCTCTCTCTGCCCCTCCCTGCTCAGGCTATCTCTCTCCCTCTCTCTCTCTCAAAAATAAATAAACATTAAAAAAAAGAAATAGAGAAAGCCAAATATTGTATGATCGCACTTATATGTGGAATCTAAAGAACAAACAAACAAACAAACTTACAGATACAGAGAACAGTTCGGTGGCTACTAGAGGCAGAAGGAGGAGAGTGTGTGAAATGGGTAAAGATGGTTAAAAGGTACAAATTTCCAGTTATAAGATTTTTTAAAAGTCCTGCGGGGGTGCCTGGGTGGCTCAGTTGGTTAAGCAACTGATTCTTGATTTCGGCTCAGGTCATGATCTCACAGTTCATGAGTTTGAGCTCCAAGTTGGGATTTGTGCTCACAGCGAGGATCCTGCTTGAGATTCTCTTCCTCTCTCTGCCCCACCCCTGCTCACATACGCGCTCTCTCTCTCAAAATAAATAAGTAAATAAAATGTACCCAAGAAATGAAAGAATTAGCATTAAAAAAAATCCTGGGGATGTAATGTAAAGTATGGTGACTATAGCTAACACACTGTACTGTAAAAAAAATGTTTTTAATGTGTATTTTTGTGAGAGAGAGAGAGAGAGAATGTGAGCAGGGGAGGGGCAAAGAGAGGGAGACACAGAATCTGAAGCAAGGTCCAGGCTCTGAGGTGTCAGTGCAGAGCCCTACTCAGGGCTTGAACTCATGAACTGAGAGATGGTGACCTGAGCTGAAGTCAGACGCTTAACCGACTGAGCCACCCAGGCACCCCCATATTGTACTGTATATTTGAAATTTGCTAAGAGAATAGATCTTGAAAGTTCTTATCACAAGGAAAAATGTAATTACATTCAGCGATGGATATTAACTAAACTTAGAGTGGTGATGGTGTCACAACATATGCATATGTCAGACCATTAAGACGGGTGCCTGAAACGAATACAATGTGATGTCAATTTCAAAAAAAATGTGTATGAGGAGCAGAAGTGGGGGTGGGGAGAGAACGGAAGGAAATAAGCTAAACTGGATATCGGCTACCTCTTGACCAGGAAGTAGAACTGGGGGTTTGGGCTGGGGGGATGATAACTGAAAGAAGGCTTGCCTGACTCACTCTATAAATTTCTGTATTACATAACTCTTTTCTTAAAGTCAGGTTTATTGGGGTATAATTTACATATAGTAAAACTCACCCCTATTAGACATACAGTTCTGAGTTTTGACAAATATAGTCATGTTACCACCACCAAAATCAAGACTTAAAATGTTTCCATTGCCCTCAAAAAAGGTTCTTCATGCAATTTTATGGTCCGTTCTTTCCCTCACCCCCAGCCCTTGATCCAATTTTTTTCCTTATAAAACTTTTGTATGGTAATAGCACATTTGTGTACTACCCGTATAAACAAATGTTAATCTCAATAAGGTTATTTTTCCTCATCCCTTTTTCACACATGTTCATTTCAGGGGGGAAAAAAGACAGGAAATATAAACATGCAAATGGGAGGTAACTTCCAAAAACCTCTCGGTGCATATTTTTCCAACTTTCTCAAATAGACATTGAGCCAATCCAGGCAGCTCTGACACACTCCTTTAATATGTTTGCTTCCTACTCTCCAAATTGACTCACAGACTTTCATTTGCCTTAGTAATTGACTTGTTATCCCAACAGCCTTTATTGAATGAAGTAATGTGAGCTTCTGTGGTCCTCGTGATTGACGGAAGGATCTGTATCCTGACGGTGAAGGTGAGGTGAAGGTAAGAGACATCTCAGAGGTAGACTGGACACAATTCAGCTGCTGGTTGGTTTGGATCGTGTGGGAGACGAGCACTAAATGGGGATGCTGAGGTCCGTCACTGAGCATTGAAAGTTTCATGATGTCATTGCAGAAACAGGAGAGGCTGGTTTTAGGGGCAAGATAATCGGTTTGGGTTTAGCATGTGGGGCTTGCAGGAGGCTCAGGTGTCATCAGAAATACCTCTCTGGATTTGAGAGAGGGTCAGGGATGGAGCTATGGATTTCAAATTCAACAAGAGATGGTTGTTGAAGTCAAAGTAGTAGATACAGTCACCAAGGGAAAAGTACAGAGGGGAAAATGGAGACTTGAAGGTGACCTTGTGAATAGCTCCATCTCAGGGGCAGTGGGAAAAAGAAAATATGCTGGTGATGGGGGAAAAAAGGAGGGGCCATCAAAGAGGCTGATAAACATTCAGAAAGTGAGTGTCAGAGAAGGGGCTGGAATCCACAAGGAGTTCAAGCCAAAGAGCGAGAACAGAATAAGAGCTGCCATCATTAAGATGGTTGTGCACATACATCAACACATTGGGGCCAAAGTTGGTCTGCAGAAAGTGAGAGGACAGAGCCTCCCAACCCTCTACAAGGACCCGAGACCCGTGGCTCTCACTTCTCTTGCACCCTTTTCTTCTTTGATCTGGGCGGGGGGTGGTGGGTGTAAGAACATGGAGGTGGGCAGGATGGTAGTCTCATCTGTTGAACAAGGAGGAAAACTCCAACCTCACACACTGTGTCCCAGCAAGTGTATAAATGTCACACACAAAAAAATCAGATGGGGCCCCTGACCCCCAAGCAAAAACCTGGGGTGGATAGAATAATTTGCACAAATTCCAGACTTCTCTGTTCTAAGTCACCTGAGCACCCGCTGCCTGGGGGCTTTTTCTAATTAATTTTCTAAACTATCATTTCTTTTTTTTATGTTTATTTTTGAGAGAGAGAGAGAGAGAGAGAGAGAGAGGGAGAGAGAGAGAGCAGGGGAGGGCAGAGAGAGACAGAGATACAGAATCCGAAGCAGGCTCAAGGCTGTGACTTGTCAGGGCAGAGCCCGATGCAGGGCTTGAACTCAGGAACCATGAGATCATGACCTGAGCTGAAGTCAGATGCTCAGCTGACTGAGCCACCCAGGCGCCCCTCTAAAGTATCATTTCTTTTTTTTTTTTTCTCAGTGAATTATTTTATTTTTTTAATTTACATCCAAGTTAGTTAGCATATAGTGCAACAATGATTTCAGGAGTAGATTCCCTAATGCCCCTTACCCATTTAGCCCATCCCCCCTCCCACAACCCTTCCAGCAACCCTCTGTTCTCCATATTTAAGAGTCTCTTATGTTTTGTCCCTCTCCCTGTTTTTATATGATTTTTGCTTCCCTTTCGTTATGTTCATCTGTTTTGTGTCTTAAAGTCCTCATGTGAGTGAAGTCCTATGATAGTTGTCTTTCTCTGACTGACTAATTTCGTTTGGCATAATACCCTCTAGTTCCATCCACGTAGTTGCAAATGACAAGATTTCATTCTTTTTGATTGCTGAGTAATACTCCATTGTATATATATACCACATCTTCTTTATCCATTCATCCGTTGATGGACATTGGGCTCTTTCCGTACTTGGCTATTGTTGATAGTGCTGCTATAAACGTTGGGGTGCATGTGTCCCTTCAAAACAGCACACCTGTATCCCTTGGATGAATACCTAGTAGTGCAATTGCTGGGCCATAGGGTAGTTCTGTTTTTAGTTTTTTGAGGAAACTCCATACTGTTTTCCAGAGTGGGTGTACCAGTTTGCATTCCCACCAGCAGTGCAAAAGAGATCTCTCTCTCCGCATCCTCGCCAACATCTGTGGTTGCCTGAGTTGTTAATGTTAGCCATTCTGACAGGTCTGAGGTGGTATCTCAGTGTGGTTTTGATTCTTATTTCCCTGATGATGAGTGATGTTGAGCATTTTCTCATGTGTCGGTTGGCCATCTGGATGTCTTCTTTGGAGAAGTGTCTATTCATGTTAAAGTATCATTTCTTAATGCATATATTCTGTTTTTTGTACTCAACATCATAGCAATTTAGACATTTTTTTTTAATGAGTTGCTTTACAAATACTCTATAGCTTCATGTTCTTTTTCCCCTGTTGGGGGCTTATGGATATCTTTCCTTTCTTTGGTGTCCTGGATAACTAGAGAGTGGGCGTTGGCCAACAGGGAGGAAGTGAAGGTCACCCTCTGCACGGGAGTCTTGTCTAGCATAGAGCCACTAACAGAGTTTCTCAATAACCCCAATCACTCACTGCCTACCCTACCGGTCTAGAGGCACCCCACCCAGCAGATTTGTTTCGTGCTCATTCGAGTTACCCACAAGTAACTCAGGCCCAACAGCAGCAAGGCCAGATTATGACTCAGAACCCCAAAGCACGTTATTGTCCTCGTAGTTAATTGGCACCTTTTGCCCTGATTGCTTTACCTGAAATGGCCAAGAATGGATGTCTAGGTTCAGCTGTGAGCAGCTGGTCTCTGCCAGGCCGGGAGCTGGCATTGGATGACAAGCTGGCACTGAGAAAGGGCGGAGGCCATAACGGGTAAATCAGCCGAGAAGCATAACCGTAATAGTCTACCACCAGCACCCCACAACACACGTGCATGGGGCGGCAGCTCGTGAAATGTTTTTTATGTGCTCTCCTTTGGGTTTCACCCAGCCCTTAAGGCAGCCAGGCCAGGGGGGCTATTAAATCGCAATTTTACACAAAAAGAAGCAAAGTATTCGTAGCACCATTCACAAGAGTCAAAAGGTGGAAACACTGCAGATGTCATTCAACTGGTGAATGGATCAACCAAATGTGGTCTGTCCATAGAGGGCGGGAATGTTGTTCAGCCTGAAAAGGGAATCAAGTGCCGATACGTGCTACAACACGGATGAACCTCGAAAAAATGATGCTAAGTACAAGTAAGCAGACACAAATATATTGTACGATTCCATTTATATTAAATATCCAGAATAAGTCAATCCACAGAGAGGCCAGATTACTGGTAGCCAGGGCCTAGGGTGGGGTTGGGGGCAGAAGGAAATGGGGGTGACTGCTAGCGGGCACAGGGTTTCCTTTTGGGGTGATGAAAATGTTTGGGTCGAGGTGATGGTCGTACAACATTGTGAACTAAGTGCCACTGAATTGTACGTGTTAAAACAGTTTAAATGATACATTTTATGTTATGTGAACTCTAACTCAATTTTTATAAAAGTGAAAGAAATCAGCGTTCAGTAGCTTAAGAAACTTGTTAAAGTCACTGGGGCCAGTGTCCAGACCCAAAGTAGATTCGGGGCTTCTGAGTCACAAATCAATGGTTCCATCTCTGGTAACTGTGATCTGTTTTGTTTTGTTTTTTTTCCCTCTACGTTTGGGCGCTTTTTTGGATTCTATACATAAGTGAGATCATACACCTTAAACTCACACAGAGCTGTGTACCAATTATATCTCAATAAAACTAAAACAAAACAAAAAAACACCCAAACTCAGTGCTTCGTCTCACACAACCTGCCTTTTAGCAAACCAAACAACCAGCCAATGAAAAACCTAGGGTTTGTGCCACAGTGAATGAGGCCCATATTCCATGACCCGTGGGATAAAAAGATAGTACCTTCAGATATCCCAACAGCGGCAAAATGTTTAGTATTCACATGAGTGCTTAAAAGGGGTATGCAACTGTATGTTTTCTGTGTGCACACGTATGCTAGAGGCAAATGTGTGTTTATGTTTACTGGTATAATTATTAGCAGATATTGGGTTTGTCCTGCGTGCTAAGTGCTGGAGACTCAAACCAACACGAGAAACATTCCCTGCCTCCAGCGCTTCTCGTTAGGGACCAGTCTAGGTAGGGACTGGGTAACAGCACAGGACGCTGTATGCTGAGAATATTCCCTGGAGAGGTGGTCCTGGAATGGCGGGGTCAGGCCAGCCAGGTGGAGAGACAGAAGGATCTCTCCCTCTGAAGGAGAGGGAGGCGAGTTTGAGGAGGTACTTCGGGATTACATCCCAGGTCGAATTCATATCTCACGGTGTTTGCCAGAGGGAACCTCTGGCAGTTTCTGAGCAGGGCGATGCCATGCACTGAGTGAAATGTTCGTTCTTCGTGGTGTTGAAGGGGGACTGGAAGGGCTGGGGCTTGGAGGAAAAGAGACTGTCAGAGCCATTGCAGGAGTCAGCGTGAGGGGAGAATCCGAGTTAGAGAGAGAGTGAAGTTCAGTTTCGGCAAATATTTACTATGCGCCTCCAGCGTCAGAAGCTCTGTTCGGAGCAAAGCAACAACCACGTAGGCGAGACGGGGCCTTGAGCTGCTCATGTCTAGTGGCAATGGAAGAAGGAGCATTTAACCTTAAAGTGAAAGAGAACTCAGCTCCTACCTGTACTCCTCATTAGCAGTGTGATTTGGGGTCTCATTTTCCTCATCTACCAAAGAATTAAGATTGAGCCATAGTCCTTCTCTTGGGCCACTTTTAACTTTAACATTTCTTTGCTTTTTAAAAATTTTTAAGTGTTTATCCATTTAAAAAAATCTTTTTAATGTTTATTTTTGAGAGAGAGAGACAGAGACAGAGACAGAGTATGAGCGGCAGAGGGGCAGAGAGAGAGGGAGACACAGAATCCAAAGCAGGCTCCAGGCTCTGAGCTGTCAGCCCAGAGCCCGATGAGTGGCTTGAACTCACAAACCGTGAGATTATGAGCTGAGCCGAAGCTGGATGCTTAACCGACTGAGGCACTCAGGTGCCCCTTAACTTTAACATTTCTAAAATGAAAAGGAAGTGAGAGGCGCCTGGCTGGCTCAGTTGGAGCTGTGAGCAACTCTTGATCTCAGGGTCATGACTTCAAACCCCACATTGGGTATAGAGATTACTTGAATAAAATAAACGAACTTTAAAAAAATAATAAAAGGAAAAGGAAATATAGGAGATGCCTTTTAAAGGAGGAGGGTGTGGCATAGGTGTTGGGTGACTCTAAGGTTTTGGATGTTGGGGCCAGGTGAGCCGTAATATCATGATCTTGGGTGGCTCAGTTGGTTAATAAGAAGAAATAAGGCAGTCCGGAAGGGGCTGCTGACCTAAGGGAAAGCTGAATTCAACTTTTCCTCTGCAATAGTTTTTTTAAGCTTCCCAATACTTAAAAGACAAAAGCTGTCAGTCAAAATCGTTTTAAAAACGCACTGTTCACTGATTACAAGAGAGGAATCTAAACATATGATTATGGAAAAAGTAAAAGTAAAAAAAAAAGAGCACGAACAAATATATACTAGACTTGTGCTTGCCAAAATACAGCTGGTATAGGAATATTAAATAGACAGAAAAGCAGAAACCATTAAAAGAGATGAACAGATTTACTCTGTAATGATAAAAGGTTAAATTCACAGGGAAGGTGTCACAACTTTGCATTTTTTTTGCAACTAATAATAAGGCCCCATATATATGTATATATGCATGTATATTTTTTAATTGAATTTATTTTTTTAATTTACATCCAAGTTAGTTAGCATATAGTGCAACAATGATTTCAGGAGTAGATTCCTTGCCCGCCCCAACTTGTGCTCTGTCTCTCTAAGTCTCTGAAAAAATAAATAAATGTAAAAAAAAAATTTTTTTTAAAGAATGCTCATAGGGGCGCCTGGGTGGCTCAGTCGGTTGAGTGTCCGACTTCAGCTCAGGTCACGATCTCGCGATCCATGAGTTCGAGCCCCGCGTCGGGCTCTGGGCTGATGGCTCAGAGCCTGGAGCCTGCTTCTGGTTCTGTGTCTCCCTCTATCTCTGACCCTCCTCCATTCATGCTCTGTCTCTCTCTGTCTCAAAAATAAATTAAAAAAAAATTTAAAAAAAATGCTCATAATAGAAAAGAAAAAAGAAAAAAACTCAAGCAAAGAAAATGGGTAAATAAATTCATATAGTGGAATATGACGCTGCTCTGAAAACTGGTGAACTACAGTGACCCTCAACAGCATGGATAAATCTTTTTTTAAAATTTTTTTAAGTTTATGCATTTTTGAGAGACAGAGAGAGACAGAGCATGAGCAGGGAAGGGGCGGGAGAGAGAGGGAGACAGAGAATCCGAAGCAGGCTCCAGGCTCTAAGCTGTCAGCACAGAGCCCGACGTGGGGCTCAAACTCACGAACTGTGAGATCATGACCTAAGCCGAAGTTGGACGCTCAACCGACTGAGCCACCCAGGCGCCCCCAACATGGATAAATCTTAAAATGATATTGAGTCAAACATGCAAGGCCACATAAAGTAAAATACAGTATCATGTGATTTTCATAAAACTCAAAACTAAGCTGATCTAAATAATATATTGTATAGGCATATACACAGATGTGATAAAAATATTTTTAAAGTTCATTTATTTATTTTGACAGCGAGAGTGAGGAAGGGGCAGAGAGAGGGAGAGAGAGAGAATCCTAAGCAGGCTCCACACTGTCAGTGCAGAGCCCTATGTGGGGCTCGAACTCACGAACCACAAGATCATGACCTGAATTGAAGTCAGACGGTTAACCGACTGAGCCACCTAGGTGCCCCAGACGTGATAAAAATATTCAAAATAAAAAGCAAAGGAAGGATAAGCACAAAAGCCAGCACCGTGATTACCTCTTGGGGAGAGGCAGAGAGATGAAAGTTTTGGAGTATAGAGGTACGTGCAGGTGTTTTATAATGTCCCAGCTCCCAGGTTGGGAGGCAAATTCACTGAGTTGAATACATCCTTTTTGCTTTGAAATTTACATACACTCTTTTGTTTGCTTTCAGAATATTTTTAAAGATTAAAGAATTAAAAATAACAAAATAATGTTTAGCCCACCATGCACACTATTTTTTTTTTCCACTGAAAATGTCCTGGAGATTATTCCCTATCAGTACATTACAGATCTACCTGGTTCTTCCTAACGGCTACATAGCCTTTCACAGTGTGAATGCATCATCGGTCATTCAGTTAATCCTCCATTATGATGAACACTGGGGTTGTTTCTAACCTATAAGCAGTGTTGCAATTAATACTATTACATACACATCCTTATACAGTGTATCTGTAAGGTCAAATTTCTATAATTGGAATTACTATGGTAAGTGTGTTACGATTCTGAATAGATGCCTTAAACTACTTGGTCAACTTCAGGTGTTTAAGGCAATGGTGTAACATGCAAACGGCGAAGTCCCGCAGACTGCTTTTGCACAGGCAAGGTATTTGGAACAGAAGAGGTGTGGAAATGGGGTGAGGGTGACTATGCATTCACCACTTGAGAAAAACATTTGTGATCTAAGGCCTCCAGGCCTGTTGGACAGCAGTTCCACCCAGGCTAAGCCCAACTCTTGCCTACTCCCTGAGGACGCACCGGGAGAGAAGTAGAAGGGAGAGAAGAAAGGGACAAGTGTCCTGAACTTGGATACCTCTACTGTTCGGGTAGCCCCTAAGGCCTCTGGGCCAGGCTTTCTCACAGGGCCAGCTGGGCACAGGTGCCCAGTCCCAGGAGAGCACAAAGGTGACCCTGAAAATATCTTCCTGAGAGAGACAGATGCTAGCTGGATTCTCTGTTCTCCCCTCGGGGTCCTCCCCCCTCTCCCCAGGACAAGATTAGAATGAGGCAGTCACTCTGGGTGCACAATTTATGTCTGTGCCCAAAACACTTCACAATCAAGATAAAGAATATTTTAACGCAGTGTTTTTAAAAATTTGAAATTAATGCAAAAAATCCACGGTGAACACAATACCAGAAATTTAAATATTGAAGACAAGATCCAATCGTGCACTTAACCAGCTTGCTTCTCTCGCCTCACTAGCCCTGGTTCCAATAAAACTTTATTTACAAAAACATGATTTAAAAAACTATTCTATATTGTTGTGATAAAATATACACAATGTAAAAGTTACCATTTTAATCATGTTTCAGTGTACAGTGGTATTAAATAGTACATTCACGTTGTGAACATCTTTTAAATATTACATTAAAATATTATATATTGTGATTACCGGCTTCGAGGGCGTCCGAGCCCAGAGCCTCACTCGCCTTACTCGAGTCCTCGCCCTGCCTCCCCCACTCCTCGGCCCCTCTAGGAGCCTGAGAATCGAAAGCTGCAGATTTCTCCCAAAAAGACAGCAGCAGAAGAGTTACTCCAGGAGCGATCACGCCACCGGGGATGTCCGTCCAGGCAGCCACCCGCGACAGGAAGAGTTGCTCCGCCTGCATCCGCCCGTCCCCTTCGATCTCTTGCGACGGGACACACCTGGCCGGCGCGCCCTCTACCTGCCCGGGGCCACCTGGCTGCCCGCCCCCCCTCCTCCCCCCGCAGCGGGTGGCCAGCCCCGCACGCGTCGCCCAAGCTTCCTGCGGGCCAATGGGGAAGAGGGCGCCTCCGGGCTCGAGCAGCGTCCGGCCGAGCGGCCAATAGGAGAGCGGCATGCAAATGAGCAGGTGCGGTGGCGGCCGGTCCGTCAAGGCGGCCGCGGCTCCGGGGATGTTAGAAGCAAGCTGGGCTGCCGCCGAGCAGAAGCCCGGGCTTCCAGCTGCGAGCTCCGCTCTCCCGCCATGGCCCCCGCTCCGCCCCCCGCCGCCTCCTTCTCACCCGCCGAGGTCCAGCGGCGCCTGGCGGCCGGCGACTGCTGGGTCCGCTGCGGGGCCCGCCTCTACGACCTCACTGGCTTCGTGCGGCACCACCCGGGGGGCGAGCAGCTGCTGCGGGCGCGGGCTGGAGAGGATGTTAGCGCCGACCTGGACGGGCCGCCGCACCGGCACTCGGCCAACGCGCGCCGCTGGCTCGAGCAGTACTACGTGGGCGAGCTGCAAGGAGACCCTCAGGTACAGCCCGGCCCGGGGTCGCACCCCTCTACTCGCCTTCCCCCCTCCCCCACTCTCCCCTCGCCGGCAAGCCAGGTTCACCTGCCCTCTAGGAGGACCCAAGGTGACAGCCTCCGCCCTCACCTTCGCTTCCCCCTTCTCTCCAGGTAACAGGTCACGACCGGTCCCCCTCACCAGGACTTGCCCTTGCTCTCCAGCATTTCCCCTGACCGGCTTCTATCTGCTCCCTCCTTCCTACTTGTTCCTTCTGCAGCCTCTGCCATCTGACAATTTGGATCACCTTTTACCAGCCACGCACACTCTCAATCTTTCCTTTCTTTCCTGTTCCCTTATCAGCCTCTCCCCCTTTGCATCCGTCCTTCACTTCTGTTGAATAATTGCTTCATCCTCACCTGTGCTCCCTTCCCCACCTCACCCTGCTCCTGCTTCCAAAAGTTACGGATCCGTTACCCTTCTCAGCCAGTCTGGATTTCCTGGTGCTGCCCTATCCGGCACTAGGGCTTCCCTGGATCGCTAGAGGTTAGGGCAGTGTCCGGGGTGGACTATGTCCTTCCATCCCTCAGTATTGCTTGTCTTGGATGCTGGCATGGGGGTCCAAAAGATCGAAATGACAAGACTAAGCTAGTTTTTTAGAGGAAGGGGGATTAGCACCGTGAACAGCATGCTGCCATGCGGTATAGCCTCATTTCGGTAGTTAAACCTCCAACTGATCCTGGGGTAGATTTGTTATCCCTATTTTACGATGTGGAAACTGAGGCTCGAGCAGGCTCTGTAATTTGCCCAAAGTCAAAGAGCTAGTTAGCGCAAAAGCCAAATGTACCTGGCTGCAAAATCGATTCCATCTCCATCCCAAGGATCTCTGAGATATGGGAGATGGCCCCTATCCACAGGGCTGCAGGTAGGCCGAGCCAGAGGCAAACTGCCTCCTTGGGCCTTCCCCAGGTTCAGCTGTAGGACTGGTGACAGCGGGGCCATCGTGCTTGGGCATTACGCTGACAGCCGCTCCCTGCTTCTAGCTCTTGCTTTCAGGGTGGGCCCAGCAAATGCTTTTAGATCTTTGGATAAAAGGACTTGCCTCTCACTGTTCCTGGCGGCTCTGCACTGGACCACCTTGTTTAATACTTCAGTCACTTCTTCACTCACTGGCTTGGTCCCTTGATGGTTACCAGCATTGAGCTGGGTAGGCCTGGAGAGGCGCCAGTAATCAGCACCAATACAGTCTTCGTAGAGCAAACAGGCTAATGAGGGAACGTACTAACTGCATAGTAATTAATTACCTAGTGCTATCAGAATATGGATTTGGAGGTGAGAAGTTGAAGGAGAGCTTTCTTGAGAAAGTAGCATTTGGACTGAGAGCTAACCATAAATAGGGTATTAGCCTGGTGAAGTGTGGTGGGAAGAACATTCCAGACAGAGGGAACAGCATGTGCCAAGGAAGGCTTTGAAGGGTAAGGGCTCAGCAGTCAAGGGACAGAAATAAATCCAGTGTGGCCAGAGGCTGGCGGGCATGGAGAGAGAAGGGGGAGGAGGCCAGAGGTCAGCCAGGGCTACATCACGCAGGGCCTCCTAGGTCGTGGGCAGGATTTGGGACTTGATTCTAAGAAATGACAGAAAGCCAGGGAAGGGATTCAGGAAGGGGTGTGGTGTGGTCAGATTTGCATCTTTGGAAGATCGCCCTGGCTACAGTGTCAAAAGGAATGCAGGGAGCCCAAGTGGGTGTGAGGAGGCCAGGCAGGAGGCCACCGCGTGGACTGGGCAAGAGGAGAAGGCACGATGGTGGCTGTGACCAAGCGCAGAACGGGGTTGAATTGGAGAGATTTCATAGGTAAAGCACCAGGGCTCAGCGTTCTGCAATGGGAGCCCAGCTGAATCTTGGAAGTTGGCGTTTGGTGCCAGGTCCTGAAGGGGCAGAGGTTTAGCCGTGGATACAACTGAAGCTGAGTGCAGGAAATGAGAGGTTGGGACCGGAATACTAGAGACTTCCAGGCTTGTGATGGCTGCTGGGAGCCACTCTCCAAACTCCCAACCCACCCCCCTTCCCCAACACTTGCCCTAGATGGCCCCACCCCCCATGCTTTTGCTTTGCTCTGCCCTACCTGACCCTCAGGGAGGACTCAGAGAAGACAGCGACCAAATTTGATATCTACCCCTGCACTCCCCTGTTACCCCAAGGGTCCCAATGTGGCCATGTTGCAGGCATCTTTATATCTGGGCCCCAGTCTGAGGATATGGGAAAAAAACCTAAAAACTAGTAACACACTTAAAAACCCATGGCTCAGTTTCCGTAGTGTAGTGGTTGTCACGTTCGCATCACAAACCCATGGTCAGACTTGACCAGGAGCCATACTTACCCATACTGCCGTGGCCTGTCGGCTTCTGTCTGTAGATTTCTATCCTGGAAACTGGTATAATGTTGTCTTTAAACTGAGGGAGAAAGGTAGTCAGAGGAGAAATCTGGAATGTACCTGTACCTGTACTGAGAGAAGCCCTCTTCTTAAGGCCTGAACGGAGACTTTCTGTTCTTTTTTCTGGCTAAGCCCTTCAAGCACCCCCTATATTACTTCCTTCACCTCCCTTCTCTCCTCCTGCCAGGCCATGGATGCTGACTTCTGTTGAGCTCAGAGCCTAGCTTCTGTAATGTGAGGACCAGGTGGGGTGATGGGAAAGGAAATGTCATGACCCAGCTCTTTGTTTGGAGTTCATTTCTGAATCGTGCCCCTTGGAGGGGTCCTTGAAGGAGAGTGTCCTGGGACTCTGCTGTGAAATCTCCAGGGAGAAGTCCCGGTCCCTTTGGTTTCCCCTGTTCCCCAATTTGCCACACACCCCCTCACACACCCGTGTGTACTCTGACACACACATTCACACTCACGCAAAGGCACACACACACACACACACATAAAACAAGTCAAACTCGTTTCAGCCAACATACTGTGGGGATGAAACAAAGTCTGCTGTGGCCGTGGTCTCGGACTTGAGAAAGCTGAGCTGCCTGCCCTGAGCAAGTGACAGAGCTATGGCTGAGCAGAGAAGTCAGGCCCCCTTCTCCTCCTGGGCCCTCAGGGGCTAACAGGGTCAAGCTGCTCAGTCCAAGCTCAGATACAAGCAGCGCTCTTCCAACTGGAGCTCATGTTGTTAGTGGCACATGAGGTCCATTTACTGAGCTGCAACCAGCATTTAAAAGGAATAAATAGGAAAGGAAGGAACTTTGGGTTCAAATATCCTCCCAAGATCGTAGATACTGTGTTTCCTGGACTTGCGTCATCCATGAATCACTGTCAAGTTTTGTTTTTTTTTTCTGAATTCGTATACCCCTCGAACTATTATATGTAATATTTAAGTAGACTCACTTTTTATTTTACCATTTACTCACCCTAAGCAATAATACCAGTGCAATCACAAGTTTTACATGCAATTTAAAACAGAGAGCTATTAAGGTAGGAAAGGCTCATCCCTTGTATTCCCTAAAATCATCTTGGGTACCATCAGTGGAGTGGATATCATACTTCAGAAAGAAGAATAGCTTCTCCTTTTTTTAAAAAAATTAATTAATTTATTTTGAGAGACAACAGGCGAAGGGAGAGGGGAAAGAGAATCCCAAGCAGGTTCCGTGCTGTCAGCGCAGAGCCCAACTCAGGACTCGATTTCACAAACCATGAGATCATGACCTGAGCCGAAATCAAGAGTCAGATGTTTAACAGACTGAGCCACCGAGGCACCTGGGGTTCTGTGGGTCACTTTCTGGGACTGGTGAAAGAGATGAATTTGTATGTAAAGTATACATGGTTGTGCCTTTTTCTAGTGAGAGAGCTACAGCTTTTATGATAGTCCAGCCAGGATCCTCCCCTCCCCCTGAACCTGCCGTCAAGAGGCTAATAACTGGGAAAGGGTGGTTCCTACCTCCCCATCTTACACACACGGATGCCCCAGCCACTGTTGTCAGGTAACCCGGATGTCTGAGTATCTCTGGGTGCCGTGTCCTAATGCCACAGGGTGCACCCGTCTCTGGGCGGCTGAGAAGTCCTCGGCCTCTGCCTTGTGTGGTTCTGCCAGCCTTTGGAGGCTGGCCATTCAGAGCTCCAGGGCTTGAGTAACTCAATGGGTAGGATATCTAAGTGCAGGAGGACTCAGAGTTCCCACCCCGCCGCCGAAACTGCCCTTGTCGAGGTCATCGGGACCTTCGCCTCACTAAAGCCGGTCACCAGTTTGCACCTTGCCTCACCTGGCCTGGCAGCAAGTTTTGATGTGGTCACCAATTTCCTTCCTTGATACGATTTCTTCATGGGCTTCCCGAGACCACACCCTTTAGTTTTCCACTATCATTTCCTGTGGCTGCTGTAACAAATTGCCATAAACTCCGTGACTTAAAGCAACACGAATGTACTCTGTCACGGCTTAGAGTTCAGAAGTCAAAAATAAGTCAGTAGGGCAGACTTCCTTCTGAAGGTTCGAGGGAAGAATCCATTTTCTTACCTTTCCCAGCTTTTAGAAGCTGCTGGTATTCCTTGGCTCGTGCCCCCCTCCCAGCAATTGCATTGCCCCAACCTTTGCTCTCATGTCTCTTCTCTGACTCTTGTGCCTCCATGTTTTACTTCTAAGGACCCTTGTGATCACACTAAGCCCACCAGAATCATCCAGAAAGCCTCCCCATCTCAAGGTCCTAAATTTAATCATATCTGTGAAGTCCCTTTTGCCATGTAAGGTAACATATCCACAGGTTCCAGGTATTGGGACACAGACTGGGGAGGAGGGCTGCTCTACCTACCTCACCACCTGTACCCCCCTCCCTGGTTGTTACTTCTCAGTCTCCGTTGCTCATTTCTCTTGCTCCTCATTTCAAAGAAACATTTGCAAAGTTGAAACGGAATCATACATTGTGCACTCTGCCGGATGGCTGCTTCCACTCAACACTATGTCATGGGAGATTATCTGTGTTTTCCCTCCTCGGAACAGCAACTATCCCCATTCTGTCCTGGAGAATCCAGGGCTGTAGAAGGGGGGGAAACGGGGACTAACTAGAAGGACAGAGTGGATGGCTTGCACAGACCACACACTGATCCGCGTGAATTTCCTGGTCTTCCTTCCAGGATGTCTCCCCACGACTCCCCTACTTTGGCCAGAGCCCCGCTCCGCTCATTCTTACAGCAATCTCCCAGGCAGGTCTCTCCCTGCCAGTACTTCCTACACCCTACTGCCTGGGACCTTTTCGTGTTACAGCAGTAATCCTAAGCCCTCGCGGGCTCCTCACCGCCACCCGGTTTAAGTCCAGTTCCAATGCTGCTTCTTCCACAGAGCTCCCCGCACTTTGCCCGTACCTGTGTTACAGTGCTCATGATGTTCTTCCTTATTTACTGTATTTTCACTATGTGTCTTGTCTCCTCAACTAAACTATATACCCCCACCCCCAGAACTGGACTCGTGTGATTCATCTGGGTTTCTTTAGGACACAGTAGCACACTGACGAATGCCAACAGAAACTAATCAGTGTTTGAATAAATGAATGACTGCGCTGCTTGGGAAATTGAGGCATGTGCCCTACTGAAAAGGAAAGCGGGCGGTGGGGGGCGGGGAGGTGGGGGCGGCGCCTGGGTGACTCAGTTGGCCGACTGTCTGATTCTTGATCTGAACTCAGGTCATACGTGATTGCGCAGTTCGTGGGCTTGAGCCCCGCATTGGGCTCCATGCTGACAGCATGGCGCCTGCTTGAGATCCTCTCTCTCCCTCTCTCTCTGCCCTTCCCCCACTTGTGCATGCTCGTTTTCTCTCTCTCTCTCTCTCTTTCTCTCAAACTAAATAAACTAAAAAAAGAAAATGAAAATGAAAGTGGTAATATTAGCACACACAAGATACTTCAAGAATTACAAAGTTAAGTCTCTTTCCAGTTCCTCTTTTTGGCTAAAGGAGTTGGGAGTTTGATGGGAAGGATGGAGGGCTATCAAGTGAATCACTCATTTCTGCCTTCGCCCTCAGTTATTCTCAGCCAGAGAGAGTTGACAAAATGTCTTCCATACCAGGCTACTGCCATTCACCCATGCCCATGAGTCTGCCTACAAGACAAGAAGTGAACCATAGACAATCCCAGTCAAGGGGCGCCTGGGTGGCTCAGTCGGTTAAGCATCTGACTCTTAATTTCAGCTCAGGTTATGATCACGTGGTTTGTGAGTTCATGCCCCACCTGGGGCTCTGCACTGACGGTGCAGAGCCTGCTTGGGATTCTTTCTCTCTCCCTCTCTCTCTGCCCCTCCCCTTCTCATTCTCCCTCTCTCTCAAAAATGAATAAATAAACTTAAAAAAAAAGAAAAAAGAAAAGAAAATGTCAGTCAAGAGCCTCCTTTGCTGTCAAGGCTGTGGCCAGCCCCATGTGGCTGTAAGTGCCTGTATGACGTGCTCAGGCAGGACCTGGGCTGCCTGGATTTCCAGTTCCGTTTACTCTTTCCTGTGTCTTGTCATGCAAATCTCTCTAAAGTGTGTGTCTCGGAACAGTAGTTCCCAATCTTCTCTAATCGCCACTCATCTTGCACGATATGATGTATAAACCTCGGACTTAGGATTTTTTGTTGTAAAGCATAATTCTCCAAACACTTTGTTTTCTTGCTTTGATTGTATATAGCAAAATATTTAAATACCGGTACCAGATAAACAAATTTGGGGGGATTTGAAGTATTTGAACTGTGATTCATATAGATACATCATATAGATACATCATATAGTAGCCAGAAATTCCGTTGATAAAGAACATGTGACTACACACGTAGACTAAACCATGCAATCTACAACAAACTTGACTGATAATTACCAACATGAAGTAGTCTTAATTTCTCCTTTAAAGGGAACAGAATTTCAAAGGAGTAGAGTTCTGGTTCTCTACATTTTTTCTGTGCCCATTAGAACCTTCTCAACATTGCTTAGCATTGCATGATGCTCAGATTTCCCCCTGGAAAGTGGAATCAGGGTTTTTATGGATCTCTAGTAATGGCTAGTTTTAGTTTTATAAGTTCCAGATGTTAATGGTCCATAATAACCCACTTAGTTCCTAAGATCTAGTCCTTAGCCTTCTATCATAATGAAAGGCTATGAAACGGGCATCATTTATCCACAAGGATGAAAGATAGACCTCCAATCTTTAAGTCAATTCAAGGCCCCCACTGTGAGACTGACTGCTATGGAGGAATATTAAGGGTCACCTATATGGGACTGAATCAAGACTCTGTGATCCTGTACACCACCCCCCACAGGCCAGAAAAAGGTCAAACTAACCTGATTTAGTGGTTATCCCAGCAAGACCCATTGGCCTGCCAAGTGTAATGGCTTTTGCAGGTTGGAAAACAAGGTGTCATAAAAAATTCAGTTGTTCCTGAGACCTACATGGGAAAGTCTTTGACTCCTAGGAAAGAAGGTCACTTGAAATGAATCTACTTTTTTTTTTAATGTTTATTTTTGAGAGAGAGAGAGAGAGAAGAGTGCAAGCAGGGGAGGTGCAGAGAGAGAGGGAGACACAGAATCTGAAGCAGGCTCCAGGCTCCGAGCTATCAGCACAGAGCCCATCACAGAGCTCAAACCCACGAACAGTGAGATCATGACCTGAGCCGAAGTTGGATGCTTAACCGACTGAGCCACCCAGACGCTCCAAAATGAATCTACTTTAAATGAAGACCAAACTTTCATAGAAAATGGAGCAGGGGTTTGGGAGAGGGGAAGCGATTATTTTTTTAAAATGAAACGGAAGGGGTACCTGGCCGGCTCAGTTGGTAGAGCATGCAACTCTTGATCTCGGGGTCATGAGTTTGAGCCCCACATTGGGTGTGGAGATTACTTTTTTAAAAAGGAAAAATTTAATAACAATTAAAAAATAAAAATGAAACTGAAAATTGTTTTAGTTTATTTTAACCTGACAGCAAAATTAAGATTGCATTCGTGGGCAGGTCCTTTAATTGAGCAAATACCGAATCAAGCGGTGTGCTTTTTGTGCACATGTGTGGTTTTTCTGACAAAACTGTATGAAAGTGACAGTGGGACATTCCAAACTTCACATTGTTCACAGCATGATCATAAAGAGAGTCATTTTAGCTAGAGTATTTAAGAGCTGAGGATCTTTCTTGATCCTGTGATAAACAGGTCATTCATTCATTCTCTTTTGAAGAGCCTCGTCCTTTGTGGGTAACCTGTGTTTCAGCGTCAAACAGCCCAACTTTGCCAAATCCTTATTTTGCAGTAGAATTGTGAGCAAAACAGTTTTCTTCAGTTTCACTGACTTCATTAAATTCTTTGTATTTTTGCATTAATTTTTTTAAATTTTTTTCATTTTTACCATTTATTTATTTTTGAGAGACAGAGAGACAGAGCATGAGCAGGGGAAGGGCAGAGAGAGGGAGACACAGAGTCTGAAGCAGGCTCCAGGCTCTGAGCTGTCAGCACAGAGCCCGATGCGGGACTTGAACTCACAAACTGCGAGATCATGACCTGAGCTGAAGTCAGACACTTAACTGACTGAGCCACCCAGGCGCCCCTTGGCATTGATTTTCAATTTCACTTTGCAGTGAGCTTGCATTTCGTTACACTGTATATTGTCAGATGATAGCAACCCCAACCATCACTTTGCCTAGGTAGACTGGGGATTTGGGGGAGGCGGTGGTCAATCTGAGCAGGAATCAAATTCATAAATGGTCAGCTGACTTGTGAATAGCTGTACATTAAGAGGATTTTTGCCATTCTTTGCAACTTGGATGTTCAGGGACTCAGATAAAGAACACTTGGATAATAACGATGCCTCTAGGACTAATAGTAACACATCCAAATTTGTATAGCGATTTACATTTTTCTAGATATTTCTCATAGATTTCTAGTTGAACCCTCAAGGTAGGTGGGGCAGATATCCATTCTCCCATTTCATAGATGAGAGACCTATAGTTCTGAGAGATCCCGCAATGTGGCTGGTCTCTAGGTGCCCAGTATTTCCAGTGCATACACATTAGGGACAAATCTTAGGCATGAGATTAAACCAAGGGGCATCTTTTTCTTACTGATTTATAATCACTCCTTACATGTAAAGGATATTAACCATTTCCCATCGTATGTATTACTATATTTCCTTCAGTTATTTGTCTTTTGACTTGTCTAATGTTTTTTTCTCTATTTAAATCTTTAAAATTAAACCTTTAAAACATAAAACATTGTTTTATCATTCTTAGAAAGGACACCTCTACTTAAGATTTTGTAGTTGCCTAAATTTATTATCTACCTGAAATTTTTTTGATATCAGGAAAAAAATAGAGAGTATTTTAGGTTTATATTTTTCAGATGACCAGCTGGTTATCCCAATAGATTTATGAAATAATTGTTTTTCCCACTGGCTGAAAAAAACACCTTTATCACACATCAACCATTCACAGATATACTTTGGTCCATTTGGGGGCTTTATTCTGTTCCAATGAAATCATTCGTTTTTCTTTAGGTTTTAACCATTAAGGTTTCCTCCCCCCACCGCCTTCCTTCTGTTCCATTCCAGCCAGGATTTTGCTGTCACATGTTCCACCAGAGAAAGCAAAGGGCAGGACAGGGGCTGAGCATCATTTCTGGACCATGTTGCTGGTGCTGGGGAAACAGTCTGACTTTCAGCGACTGGGGCTGCCTGGCCTGCCCTGGACCCTGAGGTCGTGTGGCGAGAGCCCGGAGGGAGTTCAAGGAAGCTCACGCAGGCTACAGGCCCCAGGCACCAATACTGGAAGGGAGGGAGGCATCCAAAGTGGGTGTCCAAGCGGTCATGGAATGGTAGCGATTTCAGCGGGGAATGCAGGGGCGGGGAGGGGTGTGGTGAAAGCGGCATTGCCGCTGGAGCTCTGCACACAGATGGGTCCTGTGTGCCCACCCTGCAGTGTGTCCGCAGCCCCTGGCTGGAGGCTGGAAGAGCAGTGAAGCAGCTGTATTTGCTAACAGGGAACCTGGTGTCTTTCTTGCAAAGCGCTGTAAATCTCCACCTCTTGTCCCTCCGGCCAAGGGTCATGGATGCTTTTGCCCCCACCTCCCTTCATCAAGATCAAGTGAGAAGCTTATTAAAAAAAGATTCCTGGGTCTTTCTGGACTGACGGAAATGTCCTGCATCTTGACTTGGACATTGGCTGCCAGGAGGCATGTAATTGTCAAAACTTATCAAACTATACACTTAAGATCAGTAGTTTTTTTTTGTTGTTTCGTTTTGTTTTGTTTTTGTTTTTACTATATGAGAATTAGACCCAGTTTTTTTAAAGAGAAGTAAATAAATTTAATACTTATTTAGTAACTCACTCCTGTAGATACGACCTCATGATGACAAATGCTAGTGTTGATACATACAAAGCTTTAAAGATTGCTTTTACAATAAGACCCTGTGGAATGTAAATGGTAGGACTTCAGGTAGTGGGGATACTACTCGGTGTTCACGGGAGATTCTTTCAGCTGGACTGCAGTTTAAAATGTTTCAATAATAAAGCATTGGAAAAAAATACTAAGTAGTTACATTGTAGACATCACACAGAGAAAAATTCTTAAAGGAACAGTGGAAAACTAAAAGAAAAATCCACAGCGCATGCACATTTAAGCGCAAGAAAACATTACATTTCTAGTAATATTGTATTACTTTCTCAAGAAGCTGTAACAAAGTACCACAAACTAGGTGGCTTAAAAGGAGACATTAATCATCTCACAGTTCTAGAGACTAGAAGTCTGACTTCAAGGTATGGGCAGAGTCGTTTCCTCCTGGAGGCTCTGAAGGAGAATCTGTTCCTTGCCCCTTTCCTGGCTTCTGGTGGGGCGGGCATCTCTTGGCTTGTAGATTATACCACTCCGATTTCTTCCTCCATCCTCACAAACGCGTCCTTGCCTGTATCTCTGTGTCTGCATCTCCAAATTTCCCCACTTCTTTTGAGGACACCAGTCATATTGGACTCACAGCCCCCTTTAATCCAGTAGGACCTTAAACTAACTGCATGACGGCTGCAGGTACCCTCTTTCCAAATAAAGTCGCGTTCACAGGTTCTAGGTAAACATGAATTTGGTTGGGGGGGGGGGGGGGGGGGGCGGGGGGACACCATTCCACCCAGTACAGATGTCACCAAACAACTCTACCACTCGAACAACCTAGATGGAAGCAAGTGTGGTATGCACTACAGAACTGTGTTAGATTTCAGGAAAATTACTCTAGTAGCAACAGAGGTTCAAAGACTGAAGACTTGGATGACAAGTTTGATGTTTCATTTGAATGAAAAAACATGCATGTAAACTAACTCAAAGAATTACTTAGCATAGTATATTATAATATGTAATTATATGAGTATTTATATTATTTATATTATATTATATTATATTATATTATATTATATTATATTATATTATATATATTTTTTCTCCTGGGGGGCACCCCTCAAATCTATAAAATTGAAATCTCTGGAAGCGAGATTCCAGAAATCCGTATTTTTAACAAATACTGTGTGTGGCTCAGACGCACTGGAAAGTTTGCAGCCCACTGCCCTAGAAGGCTCGGGGCAGAGGGAAAATAGGGATGGAAAACTGGGAACATGAAAGTTTCTCGGTGGGCAGGTCTCTCGGGAGTCCTGAAGAACCGGCATCCCCAGGCTCCTGGTGTGGCGCTTGTCACAGAGCAGTTGTGCAGACAGACCACCCTCTCACCCACCCATCCAGAAAGAGGAGGAGGCTGGGGTCTGCAGTCCAAGACCTGTGCCCTGGCTGTGTGATGCTGTGTGACTCATGCAAACGCTCGTGGCCTCGGTTCGCTTATTCCCTGCGTCCCTACCAGATTTGTGTGGCTACAGTGAAATCACGTGAGATCTGTGAGACAGAACCGTGTAGATTAAACCAAAATAGGGTGATGATCAGCCCCTTCAGCCAGCTTCTGCCGAGAAAAGGTAGATTTCTCTTAGGCGGCAAGAGATAGATGTTTTCAGAACCCGAGTTGCTACGTGGCTCAGATCCTCTTGGGCAAAGCCACGCACCCCCCAGAGGAGCTGGAGGGTGGTGACATCCTAATCTCCCAGTGTGGCCCCTTCCCCCAGCTAGGGCCTGTGGGGTCTGTTCCGACCTGCTGCCCTCATTCTATCTTCACCTGGACAAGTGAACTGGACCGAGGAACTGACCACCGTTAGGACCGGATGTCTCCAAAGGTGAGGCTGGCAAAAGCCTCAAGTGGCCCCGGGGACCTGCAGGCCTGCCTTCCTCTGCCTACCATTCCTTTCCCTGTTCAGGCACAAACACAGATGACGTCTCATGCTCAGACTGAGTTCAGTGCTGAGGATAAAAAGACAACTGATCGCTGCCTTCATGGAGTATACCTGCCAGTGGAGGGGAGGAGACAGATAGGACAGTTAGGGGTGGTGACAAGAGCTACAACAGAATATCATATTTTATATAGACTGTTGTAGTCTATGTGTATATACATATACATATGTGCATATATTATACAACAAAATAGATCATGTATTTTAGAACAGGGGCTGTGACAGAGTAACAGCTACAGCTTCTGACAGGAGTAGTCCGGCAAGTCTTCTCTGAAGAACTGATATCTGATGGAAACAAAGGAGTCGTCATAAAGGAGAACTGGGTAAAAAAGCAAAAAAATTCTAAGCAGAAGGAACAGCAAGTGCAAAGGTCCTGGGGTATGTGGCATCAGGAATCCAAAAGGAGGCTCTTCTGCTGCTACAGCATTGCAGGTGAACAGGAGTGTGGGGTGGGGTGGAGTGGGGAGGGAAGCAGGAGCCCTGCCTCTGTAGAGCTCACAGTCATCGCTGGGGAGGTTCGATTTTATTTCGAGACTAGGCTGGAAGATTTTAAGTGGAAGACTGACAAAGTGGGTCTGTATTTTACTTGATTGTTCCAGCTCCCTTGTGGAGGGTAGGTTGCAGGGGGCCAAGAGGAGGAGCAGGAAGAGAGCTAAGAAGACATCGCTATTGTCCAGATGACAGAGGGAGGTTGCCTGGACTGAGCGACTATTGAGACAGAGGAAGTGTCTAGGGATTGGAAATGTCTTGGAGGTAGAACCACTACAACTTGCTGATGGACCAAACGCTGAGAGTAAGAGAAAGAGTTGAGGATGATGCCAAGGTGACTTGAGTAACTGGGTGGTTTGATATATGGGAAGTGAATGCTTGGGTGTAAGCCCAGATTTGGGGTGGGGTAATCAAAGTCCCTTGGGGCCACATTGCGTCTGAAATGCCAAGGAAACACTCGGGTAGAGATTTTAAGTGGTAGTTGAATATATGAGTCCAGAGCTATGCTCTCCAATATGGTAGCCCCTTGCCACATGTGGCTTTGTAATTTAAAATTAATTAAAATGCGATAAAATCAAAGTTCAGTACTTCAGTTACATGAGCCACATTTCAAGTGCTCAGTAGACATAGGGGACCATATTGGACAGCACAGATCTAGAACATTTCCATCATTGCAGAAAGTTCTCTGGGGCAGCACTGGTCTAGCTAGAGCTGTGACCCAGAGTTGAAAGGTATTTCTCTCTAGGATAATGGTATCCTAATCTGGTGACTCTCGTCCAGGAAGTTGGTATCCCTGTGTTGTTCAACAAATAGTTCCTTCTTGCCCTTGACCACACCAGATTGTGTATTAAGTGATGTCCCTGAGCGGAAGCTATATCAAAGAGGCACTGAACACCCAGAAGGACAGTTTGTCCCAGGATTGTTCAAGGACATCATCCCTTAAAGCACCTTATAGCGACGAGTATAAACACGATGTTTAATGAGCGTAAAACACGGAGTACAGGCTGTAGCTCACCGGGAGACACCAGTTCTCGGACTCACCATGGCAATTTTCTTAGTTTAAGAGATGTGCACTGAGTTTGGAACTAGGTTAAATGAGAGTGGAAAAGAAGACACAGGCTCAGAACCCAACAGTCTTGTGTTCTAGAACTAATCATACCCCTGGAGACAGGCCAGTCAACCTCTCTGAACATAAACATCCTCGACTGTAAATGGGAGAAGTTTCCATGTCCGGGCATGGAGAGAGAGAATAGTTTGCATCAGTAGACTGGAATCCGTAAAAAGTAGCAGGTATAAGGCAGGTTGATTTTTGTCATTGTTATTGTTTTGTTTTGCTTGCAAAACAGTTCAGTGCCTTCTATTATTTTTGGCAATATAATCATCTGTAACCAACGTTGACAATAGCAGTGAATTATCTCTCTTAAACTAGTAGATCGTAAAAGGAAAATTTGGGAATATTATTTCTGGGATAGCGAGATATGAGGTCATTTGTAAACAGTGGTCTTGTTTCTTCTTTTAAAAACAGCAAAACATAGGGGCACCTGGGGGGCTCAGTCAGTTGAGCGGCCGACTTCGGTTCAAGTCATGAGCTCATGGTTCATGGGTTCGAGCCCCGCGATGAGCTCTGTGCTGACAGCTCAGAGCCTGGAGCCTGCTTCCGATTCTGTGTCTCCCTCTCTCTCTCTCTGCCTCTCTCCCATTTGTGCTCTCTTTCTCAAAAATAAATAAATAAAAATATTTTTAAAAAAAAAACAGCAAAACATAGGGGCACCTGGGGGGCTCAGTCAGTTGAGCGTTCAACTCTTTATTTCAGCTCAGGTCTTGATCTCACAGTTGTGAGTTAAAGCCCCACATTGGGCTTTGTACTGGGTATGAAGCTTCCTTAAAACAAAACAAACAAAATCAGCAGAATATAGTATTTTCAGCATGCTCCTTATAGGACTGGAGCATTCCATGATAAGTCCAAAATGTATTTTAACATAGTAGTTGGGCCAGTGAGGAGATAATATATGTTAGATGTTTAAATGTATTTTCCTTGCACATAGCACATTCTATAAGCCTGCCTGACGTGCTTTGAGGCCTAAGTCTTGAGAAACTACGGTCTAGAAGTGTCCTGTCCAGTCCTGCAGGCTGTTGGTGCCGCTCATCGGGGTTAAAAGTCGGGTGCTGTAGTGCCCACCAGGACTCTGTGAGGTGGGACTGAGGAGGTGAGCCTCAGATCTCCTCCTGTCCGCCCTGACCAAGCCCAGGCCCCACCCCCACCCCAACCTCGGGCTCCCAGCTGCCCCAAATCCCAGAGTCAGGCTTCCATTGGAAAAAAAAAAAAAAAACACGTGTCCACTTGACTCAGTGCATTCCTGGGTGTGGTGCCCTAATCTGAGGTTAGAGGTAGAGAAGAGAGGCTCCCTGTGGATGCAGATGGTCCATGGCAGGCAGAGCCTAGTGGAGAACCAAGTTAATAGCCTGAAAATTCGTGGCTGTATTCTGGAGAGATCTGAATAGTGATTTAGTATTTTTAATCCACTGTCTCCCTTTTCTGATGTCCTGGATTGCCCACCTATACAGGCTTCTGCTTCTGGTGACAAGGTGGCTCGTGACATGCTCCATGGGGGATCGTGTCATCAGGGGAAGCAATACCAGGTCCACAGCGAACCGATGTCAAGGACCCTGGAGGCTGGGGTGGTCTGGTCCATGCCCCCACACCTCCTGAGCGGGATAAGTTGGTCACACCCCAGGCACACGTTTGCCACTCGCTCTCTTTTCCTTTCTTCTTCCTATCGTGAATCCAGGGACAGCGGCCAGCAGAGTTCATCACCTTGCAGCCATCGTGGGTGGGCGACAAGTGGGGGTGTTTGGGGGGTGCCTTGTCACCTGCCAGGTATTATTGTCGTTTTTTGGTTTTGCACAGGAAGGCTTTATTTTAAATGTTTTAAGGAGAGGATGGGCCCCAGGGCTTCTGGTTTGGACCTAGTCTGGCAGAGGGCAGCTCGTTAGAAATGAAAGCAAGCAGATCCTGCTGCCTTCCTTTTAGCCCTAAATTTCTAGCTACTGAAAGCAACCAGTGGTCCCCTACAGGCCTCAGGGGTGGGCTTGTTAACAAAGAAGGCTTCCCCCCAAGGGAGACTCTTGGTGCAGCTGTGGTTCTGGGTCTGCACCCGCCCCCCACCCCGGCCTACCCCCCTCCTACCTTCCCAGGACCGCATCGAGTCCAGTGCGGACTGGAGTCCCCACCTTCCTTTGGGCCCCTAGAGGCCGGAGGCAGCTGGACACAGGGCCCGGGCACCATCTCGTTTCAGAGAAAGGGTTTTCAGGCCAAACCCAGGCTGCGGGATAAAAGGCCATCTGTCCATCCCTGGGTGCCCAGCCCCGGCTTTCCTGAACAACCTTCCTTTATGCCAGCCCCCGCCTCCTGCGGCCCCCACCCTCAGCACACTGCTTCCTTTCACCGCCTCTGGGTCGGCTTGTTTGTTTACCCTGCAGAGTGCAGGCTTTCTGTTGTTCTTCTCATTTCTCTCCCCCTTGTGTGCCCTGCAGGCAGGCCCTCCCTGGGGACAGCAGGGTCTGGGGGGCTAAGGCAGAGTCCCCGCCAGGGACCCGGGAGCCTCCCGGTGAGCCCTCCCAGAAGAGGCAGGGGTGGTGCGTGAAGAACCTTAGTGGGACCGCGCTCGATGTGGCTTCCTGTCTGGATGTCCCAGCAACCATTTGAGACTCCTGGAAGCGGTGACTTGGTCCCTCTGTGCCTTTGTTTCCCCCATCCGTGGAATACCTCGTGCCAGTCTCTCAGGGACAACCGTGTCGATACCAATGAGATGCCGGCCACACATGTGGGGTGGGAAAGGCGCTCACCATGGAGGTGGCTCATCTGTCCCGGAGCCACGTGCTCCAGCGGAGGGGGAACGGGGCAAAGCTGGCCACGGTTTCCACTGAAGAAGGCGGCAGTTTGCCCGACACCCGCCCCCCTCCCCAGTTCAGCCTGCCTCTTCCCTGTGGGGAAAACTAGGAGTGACTTTTCAGGCCCCGAGGAAGGGGAACCAGGCCAACCCTGGCTGCCAGACAGCCAACAGCGGGCTAGGAAGGGGGCGGTGCCTGAACATCTTCCCCACCGAGGGCTCTCTGTGCCGGCTGCCACGGCAGATCTGGTGGGAAGGCTGGGTTGGGCACGAGACCCTGGTTTTTGCCGCCTCCCCCGCAGAGGATGAGCGACAGACTCTCCACACGTCCCTGGATGCCTCTTCCAGTTGTTTTCTGGCTCAATTCCTTCTCCTTCCGTGGTCTTGTCTCCATCCCGGGGGAACCTGGTTCAGGCCTCGTGCTAGTTTGCTTGGGTCTCAAAGTCCCACAAACTGGGTGGCTTAGGCAACAGGGATTTATTGTCTCGTGGTTCTGGAGGCTAGAAGTTCTAGATCAAGGTGTCGGTAGTAGGGTTAGTCCCCGCTGAGAGCTGGGAGGGAGCACGGGTTCCAGGCAGCTCCCTAGCTTCTGGGGGATTACTGGCAATCTTTGGAGTTTCTTGGCTTGTAGGTGCCTCACCCCCCGTCTCTGCCTTCACGTGGTGTCCTCCCTGCTCTTCAGATTTCACCTCTTTCTAGGGACACAGATCGTATAGGATTAGAGCCTCATTTTAACTAATCACCTCTACAATGACCCTACTTCCAAATAAGGTCACGTTTTGAAATACTGGGGGTTAGCCCTCCAATATATGAATTGGGAGGGGGCATAGTTCAACCCGTACCAGACCTCTGTACTGGGAAATGAGGCCCCGTTGGTCACACCGTTGGCGCCCGGCCTGTGTCTCCGCTGTGACTCCTTCACACCGTCACAAATTTTGTCTCCTTTCCAGTCACACATGGGGAAAGAGAACCAGTAGTTGGCTTCCTCTTGGAGTCAGTCCTCTCTGCTAGACTGGAGGCGGGGAGGAGGCCGACGGTCACCCTGCAGTGAACCTTGCTGGGGCTCTGGCGCCCAATCCACTCAGGGCCTTGATACAGCTGGCTGTAGGCCTGCCCCACGCGGGTGCAGAGTCCGTGTTCTGGGCCTTGCACGGGAGGACAAAACCCCTGCTCTTGGCTGTCCACGCGCATCCTTCTCTGTGGTCGTACCATGAGGCGGAGGGCCGCAGCCCGCCCAGCGCTTCAACCCGGCAGACCAGGGCTGCGTTCGCACTCAGGTCGGTGTAGCCCGCATCCTTCGTCTGTTGGTTTTAAATGCAAAACAAATCTTAAAATCTGGAAATTTCACACAAATATCTAGTTTTCCAGCTTCTCTTAGAAATGGGGAGGTCTGCCACGCTCAGCTCCTTCCTCATCTGACCTGGACCTGAGTCAGGGCTGCTCCCCCTTCGGTGGGACGCACCCCCTCAGGCTTCCTGAGGTCCACTCCATTCAAGACCAAGTGACCATGACCATTGGTTTCTGCTCCTGCTGCATTTCCCATGTTTGTTTCATCTCTAGCAAATGCCCCACGGTTTTGTCTTTTGTTTGTTTGTGTCTCGGCACCTCATGTTTTAAAAATGAGAGTGAGCGTTTTTCCCTGTGGAGGTGAAGAATATTCCCACGTGTTTATTATGCAAACAAAATGAGTCTATATTACGAACCACACTTTGCCCACTTCACTTATTGGCGTCACCGGCCCAACCTCTGAGGGCAGGGCAGGAACTCGGGATGCCCTGTCAGGCCTCAGCGGTTTCTTGTTGCTAGAGAAGGATCCTCAGGTCACATAGCAAGTTGGTAATGGAGCCTGGTCTAGAACCATGCCCCTTAGTCTAGAGGTGAATCTGCAGCCTCTAGAACTAGAGGCTGGCCCCAGATTGTTCCCCCAGCCCCAGGCTGCCCCCCAGGACTACCTCCCTGAGAGACGGGTGTCACGGGCACTGGCTGGAACCTTAGGGAGCCGACAGGAGTGACTCCTGGGTCCTCTCTGAGTTGGGGTCTGAGATTGCTGAACTCAATGTGAGAGAGGACGGAGGAGGATAGAACCCAGGAGGGGCAGTCGTGTCCACAGGACTCTCCATGAGAGGAGAGCCGCGGCTTGGATATAATGCCTCTTGATTAGCCAGGAACTGGCATTGCCCTGGGAGAAGCTAGGGCTGGCACTGCTGTCCCACCGGCTTCTCTCCTTGCAGCTTTGAACAGGGGCTGGAGGATCTGAGGAGATGGAAACGCCCTCCTGCCGCCGCCGCCATATTTCCCAATACTTCAGAGTTTCTCACCTCAGAATGGGCGGGACCTGCCTACCTGGTCTCCTTGGCCGATCACATCGGCCATTCTTGAGCACGTTGACCTTCTCTTGCTAAGTACACACAGGGTTTGGAAGGCATCGGGGAGCTCTCTTTCCACCTGCCCCGCCCACACTTCCGTGGCCTCTCCAGGCCTGGGCCCCTAGAGCCTCAGCAGGCCATCATGTACGCATTAATGTGTCATCCCACAAGCACGAATACTGACCCCGTGCCATCATCTGGGGACCTAGCGGTGAGCGAGACAGCGGACCTCTGCCCTCACGGAGCTCACGTTCTAGCTCGGGAGACCGTCACAGGGAAATGCAAGAGAGTGAGATGCTTTCACCACCACTGGAGCACCACCCTGCTCCGGCCATCAGGCTCTTCTCAAACAGCCTCGGACCTGACCATTAAAATGCCTCTAGCCGTGTCTCCTGCCCCCTTCACAGCGGGGGAAGGATGCCAGGACGAGGAGGTGGGTGTTCCACTCCATTCTTGCTGCCCCACAGCCATCCGTGTCCTTCAGGCGGACCCTCTGAGGAAGCTATCGCCTTCCACAGACGGGCCTCACACCCCCTGTCAAACTACACTCGTTCGCACTTGCGCCGACCACTCTTACAAAAGCCACTGAGAGCCTGACTACCTACCTCTCCCCTCCTTTACCAAAAACACTGAAACCTGTTCAGCCCAAAGGCAGAACGGTTTCCAAATACTGGAAAAGAACGCACGTGCTCTTCCCTCTCTGACGCATTTCGGTTTTTAAAGATCTCTCTGGCTTGCTTCCAGGAGCGGGAGAGTCTTTTAAATAATGCATTGTGGAAGTTTCCAAGAAACTTTTTAAAAAAAAAATATTTTTTAACGCTTGAGCTTGTACCCTAGTTCCCAGGAACGACCTTTACACACTTCTGATTCATGGATGGTGTTTGCCTGTGGAATTCAAGGGTGAGCCCGGCTCAACTATAAAATAAACACCGGGGCATGGAAGGCTGGAAAATGTGGCCCAGATCAGTGCGTGCGGGGCAGCGGCTCCCAGGAGGACCCGTTCCTGGAACCCCCCGCGCCCAGGGTCAGATGGGAGCAGCCTCCAGAGTGGGCGTGGAAGCCCTTCTTCGGGAGGGTCTTTGTCCTGTTTGTGGGGGTAAAGGCGCTGAGGCCTTGGAAATCTCACAGCTGGACTCGAGAAAAATAGTCAACGAAAGACACGCTAGAGGACACTTCCTGCTCCCCCAGTGTATCTGCTCCTGGTGCTACCAGCATGCTGACTCCCCTTGAAGTCTCCTCCCGGACCAGAGGCGTGTACAGTCTTGTGATTAATAACCTGGGCGTCTGCCAGGGAGGGGTGTGGTCCTGAGGAGGCCACCCAGAGAGCACCTGGCTTATGCGTGGTCAGTCTGGAACTTATTTGCCGAGAGCATGTCACCCATGACATTGCTACCTGGCGGCTCCAGGACTCTCCAGTGGAGAGGAAGCTGGGGTCCCAGAAGGAGGGAGGAGATGGAAAGGAAGAAGGGTGCCTGCTCCCTTTCCTCCCTCCCTCTTGCCCTCCTCCTCCATGGGCAGCGCCCCCCCCCCCCCCCGTGCCAGCCTTCACTGACCTGATCCAGGGTTCAAGGGACCCATCTTTTTTTTTTCTTATTTACTTTAGAGAGGGAATGTAAACCAGGAAGAGAGGCAAAGAGGAGAGGGGGAGAGAGAGAGAGGGAATTAGAATGAATGAGAATCTTAAGCAGGCTCTAAGTTCAGCATGGAGCCCTATTCCCATGACCCTGGGATCATGACCTGAGCCAAAATCAAGAGCTGGGCACTCAACCGACTGAGCCACCCAGGCGCCCCTCGAGGGAATCCCCAGCTGCTGCGTGCTGGCCATGCCATGGGCATGGCTCTCTCCCACTTCCCTATCTTCATCTAGGATTTTTCCAGTTGAATGAAAAAAAAAAAAAAAAAGTAAAAATTCTGTTTCCATTGGAAGCCCACACACCCGTCTGTGAAACTGGGTTTTTACTAATTTTTAAGAAAACCTTGGAAGTGGAACATGTAGACATTGACTCTACTTCCTGTCACATGTAGATGAGAGAGCCCCACACAGGCCAGTTTGAATCAAGAAAATAATTATGCACAATTAGTTCTCACTAAACAAAATTTTAGGTTGTAATTTTTCTGCATTAATAAATATTTATAAATAGGTCCCTTTAAAAAAAAGTAAATGTAAAGTTGCCAAATGTCCTTCCTTAGGAAGAACTGTCTTTCATTCTGAAAGTATGTGTTTCCTACCTATTTGGTGTTGAAATTTTCGTTCATTTATGAAATGCTGCTGATGGTACTTAAAAAAAAAATGTTTTAATGTTTATTTTTAAGACAGAGAGAGAGAGAAAGAGTGAGAGCGGGGTAGGGGCAGAGAGACAGGGGACAGAGGATCCACAGCAGGCTCTGCACTGACAGCACAGAGCCCAATGCTGGGCTTGAACTCACGAACTCTGAGATCATGCCCTGAGCTAAAGTCGGATGCTTAACAGACTGAGCCACCCAGGTGCCCCTAAAAAATATTTTTATTTGGCAAAATAAAATGCTAGCACTCCTGTGTAAGTCTGACTCACTTTTAATTCTGCTTAACACGTGTACTTGGCCAAAGAGCGCCAAGAATATATGGCTCGGATTATTGTAATTTTGACCCTTGTATCTGGGCACTGCCCTATCCAGAGTGGCGTTTTAAGAAGGTGTGCTCAGTGTCCCGGGCCACTTGTCTCATCTAAGAAGGTTTATTTTACATTCTCAGGAAGCAGGAGCCCTGTGGAGCCTCAGGACTTTATACCCAGCAGCCACGCCCCTGGCAGCCACGCCCCCCCCCCCCCCCCACTGCCTGAACCCTAGGGAATCCTGGCCGTTTCGCAAAGAACATTGAAACGTGGTCCATTCAAGAAATAATGAGCGGAGGGGCGCCTGGGTGGCGCAGTCGGTTAAGCGTCCGACTTCAGCCAGGTCACGATCTCGCGGTCCGTGAGTTCGAGCCCCGCGTCAGGCTCTGGGCTGATGGCTCGGAGCCTGGAGCCTGTTTCCGATTCTGTGTCTCCCTCTCTCTCTGCCCCTCC